>NC_066586.1:8228399-8355899 GCF_905475345.1 Vespula vulgaris | reverse complement strand
TTTCGTGTCGAATAATACTATGATGACGATTATGGTAATAACGAACACACGAAGACAAAGAGAAATAAAAATATAAAGACGAAGAGAAAGAAAAAGAGAGAATTACATTTTTAAATTTACCGTGAAAATCGAGGACAACGTAGCTGTAAATTAAATATATCTTTGTAATAATAGACGTCCTCCTTTAACTTTTATATATTATAACAAACAAACGACGTAAGAAATACGAGAAAATTAATACAAAAAAAAAAGAGAAAAAAGAAAATTAAAATAAACAGAAAAAAAAGAGAGGAAGATAAAACAAAAACACAAGAAATAAATTAAATTAAAACCGTCCATGTCTCGAGGACACATTTTATCGTTTGAGGGAGAGGCGTAACGAAAATCGATTCTACACGCGTTCGAGTAAGCGAATACGAGAAATCGTTATTATGGTACTTCGCTGTAATTAAAACTTCCGGTGGCGAGTTTACCCTGCGTCGCGGTCACCTTTAATGTTCTCCATGAAGTAACAACAATACGATCTCGCGTACGCGGCACCTACTTGTTTCTCAACCTAGCAAAACGGCAACGTAAGCATTAGATTCGGTAACTTTATATAGGCTGCCTTGTAATCAGAGCTATGACGCGTGCAACCTACGTATGTATATTATATTCATGCACACATTTATAATGTCTATGAATGCGAACGATTTTCTGTCTACACCACACAAACGCACGCATATATCATTCATGGTTTGATTTTAAAAAGAAACACTTTATACGTATTCTGAAGGACTTGATTTTTTTTCGTTCTTTTTCTTTTTTAATCGTATCAATAATCTAATAATTTAAATAATAATATCTTGTATCTCGTGTATAATCAACTATAGAAAATGTTGAAATTCAAAATTGTACGTTTTATGTAAATTTGTCTATCACGACAAAAGTATATTGGAAAGAGCATATTCGAGAAAAACGTTATAGCTAATATATAGAAAGTAAAAGTAATCTACGATTAGATCCTAACGATTCACCATGAGGAAATTAATCAGGTTCATCCGGTAGCCGATAGTGCTTGCTCATGAAACATAATGCTCGTTCTCCTCTCCGATTATGCATCGCTCGACGTAATCGCCATTAGTGGAAGTTCTCTCGATCGTACGAAAAGAAAGAAAGAAAGAAAGAAAAAATGTTCTCATCGAGATGAATCTTTAGAACGATCAGCGAAACGAATTTTTGGTATATAATTTCTAGCTTTTATGGATTATCAGAATTTCTAACGAGTAAAAAATCTGGAACGACGAGTTTAAAGTATTTACGATTACACGAATGTCTTTCCGAATAGAATATAGATTATAGTTGAGAGTCATGTTTATCAAGGAAAACGATCGATGTCCTGGAAAACGATTTATTTTGGTTTAGGACAGAGACTCTACGATTCTTTTGAACTTTCTTCCGTTGTTCCCGTATATTAATAAAGTTTGATTATACGAAGGAAAAAATTAATGATTCGATTCCTTATATCCTTCGTAGATTAAAAATCCATTAAAACACTCATTGATATTGAATGAAACTTATAATACAAGATAGATGTAAGTGAATGAAAAAAAGAATTTACCTTATCGCAACGAAGCCATAAAATAATCGAATTAGGATAACGCAAGGGACCACCCAATCCTGACCCACCAGCCAATCGTTGTGTTTTTAAAATCTCACTATGTGTAAGTCCGTATTGCTCGAAGACTTCCAAGGATCTGTAAAGAATTATGAGCGAAGATGTAAAACACAAAAAAAAAGGGAAACAAGATGCAAAAAAGAAATTAATAACATTTATTTATTCCTGGTAGTACGATTACTCGAACTTAAAATTGAATAAATATCTTTGTGTGAAAAATTTATACAAGACACAAATTCATTTCTATTCGTTTCTCGAAAGGAAGAAATATTCTTATACACGTGTAAGATCTAATTTCGACATTCGAAATGGCGAACTATTTTCCGTTTCGTGTTTAATAAAAGATAAGCATTCGAAGTGGGAGCCGACGGTGCCACTTTAGCCAAAATTAGCGGCTCTCTGTCCTTCCGTGACCTGGCTACCTAGATCATCTACTATACATCGCCTAATTTCACTCTTGGACGAAGAGTTAAATGTTTCAACAATGGGTTCCTTATCGTCGGTTGTTCCAAACACAAAGTTTTTTTATTTTTGTGACAATTAAATTATTGACATTTAAAAAAGGAAAAAAGGAAGAAAAATTAAAAGGAGAGAATCCATTTAACGATCCGATCTATGAAATGGAACGAGGTAAACGACCGGCCAACGTCAATCCACCTAAATTTATTGGCCTAGGTTATAGAGACTTCCTTCGCTTTGGAAATCGTACTTCTCTGACATCATCGATAATACCAACGGCTCTTTCTCTCGTCTTACATTTTATTCTCGTTTCCCTCTTCAAGTAGGATATTCAGTAAAAACGAGTCGTTTCTCTCCGGTCAGAACTTTCCGAGTTTGTTTTTCTTACATGATACTATTCTGAATTTAGGATTTTCGAGAAGTAAGCAAAGAAAATTCCAAGAGTCAACTACTCTGGAATCTTATCTGTTAGGTCTTATCCGATCGAGTATTCCGTATTAAGATTTTGACAACGAAATAAAACTTTTACGTATGATATTAATAAGATTTAAGAAGGAGTTATGAGAGAAACAGAGACAAAAAAATTATTTGGACGCGCAGCTGCTAAAAATCGAGTTCAATCGAGTTCAATCGAGTTCAGTCGAAAAAGAGAGAGAGAGAGAGAGAGAGAGAGAGAGAGAGAGAGATTTCGTACGTATAAGGGTACTCTCTTTCTCGGACTCTCGTTCATTCCCATGAACGTTGGAAAGAAAGTCTTCCGCCTCGTGTTACTCCGAAAAATTCGAAGGTTGTCGGAGAAGCTGAGACCAAGTCGTCCTCGTTTCCAGCTGTCGTCAGAAGTCAACTCCTTGGGAGTCTCCTCCTTGAGAGTCGTCGTGCGAGTCGTTGCTGTCGTTCGTTTTGCGATCGACATCAACGAAATCCGATCAACTGCTGGAATCCGCCGAGCAACGAGCAAAAGGAGTCACACTTTTGGAATTTTTCGAAAGCGTTTCTTCGATTACACGCTGCCTCTTACCTTCGCATGTTTCTTTTGGACTTTTTAAGAACATTTCTTGTTTCATTTTTCTTTCATTTATTTTTTATTTGTTTCTTATTTATGAAATATTTTCAATCAGAATTAGATATTCAACGAGTTTTACGTACGTTAGAGAAGCTTTCGAACGTTAATACATGGATAAATCATTCGATTTAACTCCCTTTGATATCTATAAACGAAGAAGTAATCTTTTACAGAGATATCTTCATTTATAGACAACCCGATACTTAATTCTATTTTAAGAAATTACTCATTACGATAATTCGAACATTTATCAACTAAATTGTAAGTATTCCTTCTCTTCCGGATCAAAAACACTTTCCTTGTATGAAAAAGAAAAAAAAAAGTTATAAAATTATTTACAAAGATTTCTTTTTTTTTCTTGATTTACTGCGTCTCTGAATTATTTATCAACGACTCGAGCTAATATATTAATCCGAGTTAACGCTTTAAACGTATCTGTATATCTCGAATATAATCGAGTCGATTAAAAAAATGAAAGAAAAAGTATAGAGAAGCGTGTAGTTTGGCAAACACGCGCTTTCGTTCAAAAACGTCCTCGTTCAGACGGTTCTAGATTAATTAAACGCTGACTCTTGTGAAATGGCGAGCAGAGATACCGGTATCGCTCAACGCGAACTCTTCGAAGGCGACTTTTATCGTCGATGCTGACCCATATCGATATCGCTGGGTCCTCGTTTCGTTCGTTCTTTCTCTCCTTCGAGCTACAAGTCGTCCAACAACGTTGTTGTGTAATATCTCTCTCTCTTTCTCTCTCTCTCTCTCTCTCTCTCTCTCTTTCTCGGTGGCCGTGTAATCGGTAGGAATTGGAAAAGGCGCGAGGTGGGAGGGCCATGCCAAGTGAATGGAAAAGTCGACTTTCTCTCGGACAACTTAATCCACAGGATACACCTTTCCAACGTATTCCTCCCACGACTATCCCACTCCTGATTTTCTGCAAACAACGATAAAAGGGATTCCTGTTTCGGTAAATTTGTCAGACGAGTCGAACGCGGTTTTTTTTATATTTTACTTTATCCATGGCTAATTCCGAATTTATCGCTTACCAGCCTCCTCTCTTTATAGATATTTCTTCGCGGATAAAATTCGTCGACCGGTTGCTTCACCTTTTCCATTTTTTTTTCTTCTTTTTTCTTAAAAGAAATATTCGCAACATTCATTCATTTGATATCTAAAGTATAAGCATAATAACTACGTAGTATCGACATTTAAATTTAAAAAATATATTCTTTTAAATAAATCGATATACACCGATCGATAATCTTTTGAAAAATCTTTTTCATTTAACTTGCAACTCTCTTATTACGAATATATCAACGAATTCTTTTATTTGGAGTATTCAATAAAATACATTAGAATATCAAATAAAATATATAATATAGTATCAATTATAATTTAAATTGTCCGAATGATTATTATATCATATAACAATTATTAATGAATTATATTTAAATAATAATTAATAATTATTTATTAATTATATTAAATAATTATTCGAATAATTCAAATAATACGAATAAAAAAAAAAACATTTAAGAGACAAATTCAGTAATTAACTGATGAGAACTGAACGCACATCTCCGTTATACGAAAGTGAGTATGCGACCAGCATACCAACCACGGAAGCATCGTTTAACGTTGGTACTATTATTGGAGTGCGGGTGGAATTACGTTACCCTTGTCTTTTATTAGCCAACCGCACAGTTGCTCCACCAACGAGGAAGCTGACGAAGACGACCAAGTCGATTCTCTCTCCCTCGGTGTTCGATTTTCTTCCCACAATTCTAGCTCCCGTAGGATGACTAACGTCTGCCGGTTTCTTTGGCATCAATCCAGGATCACTCCGAGGGATAGATAGATTTTAGCCACGAGGCTTTCCCGTCTTGTCTCAACCTTGGCCAAGCAGGTACTCCTGTCATTGCCACGTGGAGTCTACCTCCCTCTGAGAGGCCACTGCTCTTTCCAAGTTTCTTTTTTCGAAATGTACCGATTTACTTGTCACGATAGCAAATGCTAACGGCGTAGCCTTTGAAAACCCTCGGGACAACACCCGTTTCTACTTTTCTATCTTTTTTATTATTCATCTCTCTTTTTTATTCCTTCATAAATTATTATATATTACGAGTAGTTTAACTCTCGAACACGTGGGAGTTAAAGAGTCACTCGGTGATAATACATTTCTATAATTTCAGACTTTTAAATTTCATTCAGTGAAATTGAAAACGAGCGATCCTTTTAAACGTATCAACTTTTTTCTTCTTATCTATGGTATTTGTCTCGTTACGTTTATTCTCATTCAATTTTGAATCTCGGTTTCATTACTTTTTGATGAATAGAATCTTGATTCTTCTATTCGTGGATTAATTAAATGGATAATACAAAGACGATCGTAATTTAATGTTAGATTCAAGTATTAGTGGCCGCGAATTATTTGACAACGAAAGAGTAACAAGGAAACGAATAGTTCGTCTCGAGCACTCGATAAATTACCTAGACTTTATATTTTTAGAAAATGCCATCCTAACTATCATAGAACGGTAAAAATAGATAGCAGTACTTCTAGCGAAACGGCACTCGCTGGCCAGAGAAACTGGATCGTCGCCTATTCGTAATAACGTGTCGACATTATATGCTACAACAATGTGCTACAAAATCGTTTCATAAATTGCATGTATTTGCAGAAATTAATTATTCAATACTCTAAATAAAATATTTACTAATATATATATATATATATATATATATACACACACATATATATATAGATGCGCGCGCGCGCCTTCAATAAGATAATTTTTAATAAAAGAAAATACATATATGCAACAATTAACATTTCTGCCATTAAAATTAATCTTAAATAAATAAATAAATAAATAAATAAATAATAATAATAATAACAACTACAACAATAACAACAACAACATTATTATTATTATTATTATTATTATTATTATTATTATTATTATTATTATTATTATTATTATTATTATTATTATTATTATTATTATTATTATTATTATTATTATTATTATTATTATTATTATTATTATTATTATTATTATTATTATTATTATTAACACTAGTTAATAACCATTTTGCACCTGTTCTTATTTATTTTTGTATAATGCATCAATTCGTATCTAATTTCATTTAGTATAATTCGAATCAACTTTCGGAAAGGTTGCATTATGTAAAGTTTTTAAGATACTTTAAAATTTTTTATATATTCTTTAGATTTTCGTGTTGTCTGCTTTCCCCTTCTTTTTCTTGTAATATATATATATATATATATATATATATATATATATACGCTCGCACGCGCGCGTGTAATTTTATAATAAAATCAAGGAATGATGAAATTATACTTTGTTGGAGAGGAAAATGTAAAATTTACTCAACTGACTGAAACGAGTAAAGCCTTTTTGCTTCCGTTTCATATAAACTTGACTTGACGAAGAACTTTGTAAAAGCTCTTGATAAAGAAGGTCAGGCCTTTAATCATTTGACAAAAAATGTTTCTCAGGTTGAATGAAGGAAAGCTAAAGGAAGATAAATTTATTAGGCCACAAATCAGAATATTGTTGAAAGATCCAACCTTTGATGCTAAGCTCACAAATCTCGAGATAGCTGTTTGATCCTCTTTCAAAGCCATTGTTAACGGCTTTTTAAGCCACAGAAAAGAGATAATAAATATATTTCTATAGTGACTATGATCTATTGGACAACTACAAGAACATATGGTGTAGAATGGTCAATAAAAATTCAATTTTTATATTCGCACCTTGACCTTTTTCTAAAAAATAGTGACAAGCAGGGTGGATGCTTTTATCAAGATGTCTTCACCATGGAGTATTATTACGAAGAACACTAAAATCCTTCGATGATGGGCTTTTCAAGGAGACTGATGAGATACCGTACAAAAGGAAAGCTTCGTCATCGCATTTCTTCAACGAAAATTAACATTAAACTTTGTAAATATTAATATCACATGGATTATTCTAATGCTTTTGTTACTTTATATAATTGTTTTAGGTTATCAAAAAAAAAAAAAAAAGGAAAAAAAGAAACATTACGCCTGTTTTCTAAATACTATGATCTGTTCGTATTTAAAATAGTCAATGTTTGCCAATATCGTATTATTTTTTTTCTATTAGTACTCTATATCCTAGTGATGTAATTTTTCCACTAAATTTGACACCCTCAAATTAGTTAAATTTATCTATTTACAAATCAGATACAGAAAAAGAATTTCAATTTATTGAACAGCGTAATAATAACATAAAAGTACGTAAAAAAAATTCTTATTTGTCGAAAATTAAAAGATCAAGTAGCAAGAAGATTTTTACATCGAATTTACGAAAAAGAGAGGAAAACAAAAAACAAAAGAGGAAAAGATAGATTATAAAAAGAATTAGAATAGACAAAAACTTTTATAACGAAAAACCCTTAACGATTCCTCTGTTTCTTTCTCTCTCTCTCTCTCTCTCTCTCTCTCTCTCTCTCTCTCTCTCTCTCTCTCTTTCTCTTTCTACAAATGGTTATCGTAAACTCATAAGCACGTTGTACAAATATCGGTAAAAGATTTCAATTTATTGAACAACGTAATAATAACACAAAAGTACGTAAAAAAAATTTTTTTTGTCGAAAATCATAAGATCAAGTAGCATGAAGATTTTTACATCGAATTTACGAAAAAGAGAGAAAAACAAAAAACGAAAGAGGAAAAGAAAGATTATAAAAAAAAAATCAGGATAGACAAGAATTTTTATAACAAAAAACCCTTAACGATTTCTCTCTCTCTCTCCCTTTCTCTCTCTCTCTCTCTCTCTCTCTCTCTCTCTCTCCCTCTCTCTCTCTCTCTCTTTTTCTTTCTACGAATGGTTATCGCGAACTCATGAGCACGTTGTACGTACACGGCCATAGGAAGGATTTATCGCAACGGGTGTTCACCTGTAAGAAAAACGCGAGTGGAAAGTGGCCTTTTGCACGGAGCCGCTCGTAAAATCCTAATCTCGTATTATCTGCCGCGTACGTTCTCCTTGCATATTTTGTGTTAACGGCATTATGCTTCTCGGGCCGTGCGTCGCGAGAAATCGACACATAGACGCAACAAACACACACACATACACACAGAGACAGAGAAAGTGCGACATAGAACGAATCACCGAGAGAGAATCGAACGCAACACGGTTCGCACAGTTATCGTTATGGAACTTACTCTGTGTCGTGTATGATGCCGATACCGTTCAACGACTTTTCATTTTTTTCCTAATCATTTCGTTTATCTTTATGGGTTATAAGTGACATTTTTCTTCGATATGCATAAAGTAACAGCTTTGTCAATTCTTACCGTAACAAACGTGGTTATAAGCATTAATTTACTTTCGGGTCTGAATCAATGATCATTCTAAAAAATTATTCAACATTGTATTAACTTTTATTGATTGTCGAGTATTGCGATCGATACTCTAAATAGCATTTTTATAAACACTTCAAAATGTAAAAGACAAGATATCACCTAATTCAACGAAATCTGAATTTTCTTTGACGTAATCGTTATCAATGATAAGGAGTCATTCATTCTTTGGCAAACGAGAAAGACGATACTTGTTCGTGTAATAATACTTTTGAGTAATGATAAAAGTTTTATCGTATTAATACATAGGATTCAATTTTTTAAGTGGTTCGAGTTATGTGACTATTTGTTTACTTACATGTATATCGTAGAAAAAAGTTTATACAATTTAACAAAAATATAATCTTTATATCGTAGAAAAAAGTTTATACAGTTTAACAAAAATATAATCTTTATATCGTAGAAAAAAGTTTATACAGTTTAACGAAAATATAATCCTTATGTCGTAGAAAAAAGTTTATAAAATTTAACAAACGATAGAAACGATCGAGATAAAGTTAAATATACTGTCCATGATGTAATACATACGCGATACAGGATCATCAGAAAAATGTTTATTTAATCAGATAAAAAAAATTACACGTACTTATTTATTCTCCATTTAACGTATAAATGTACTTCGACGAATGAGAAGAGAGGAAAATAAATAAGAAAAAGAAAAAAAGAAAAAAGATCTCAAGCTCGCGTAAAAAAAAAAGCGATCATAGTGAAAAGCGATCGCTTCGATGATTTTAATCATTCCTGACGCGGACGACGGTTGGATCGAGTCTCTACGATCAAATCACGACTAGAAAGAGCCTTTATGTATCTCAGCACGAGCTAGGTAACAGAGAATGTCATAAATTATTATATATTGGCGACGTTATTTGTCGCGCTAAATTAAATAGCAAAGCCAACAATCTACTTTATGAGTCAAGTCAACGGAATCTGGTAAGCCATTATTATTACTCGAGCAACTATACAAAGGAAATAATCAGAACTTATAGTAGGTGGATATAGACATGCAGAGACATATATATATATATATTTAATAAAGATACGATTAAGTTACCTTCAAGGTATAAAGAAAAAAACAATATAAGAAAAAATAAACTAAAATATACCGTAACGTCGGTGAGTTGGCAAAGAACGTAGATCAGAAGCCAAGAAGCTCGGACAAAATTGCTAGAAGGTGTCTACCCTTCTACTCAAATGATTTCTTCGTTACTACGTAAGAAAAAAAGAGAGAGAGAGAGAGAGACCATTATTATCAGACAGATCGAATTCTTTCTACGTCGCGAAACTTTCGTCTATGTATGTGTATGCTTCGTTCGAACCAATGGAATTATTGGACGATCCATTCACTCCAGGGACCTGAAAGCATGCCTTTTGTGGGTCAGCCAGGGCCCTGGCTCGCACGGCCGCTTGTTACGCATGCTTACTCGCGCTAAATGGAAATGAAAAAAATTTTATTTTCACTCCGACCAAAGGCAGGAGGGCCCTGTTCTGTTGCTTCGCTTACTTCTATACGTTGAAATTAATCGACCAAATTCTTTCAATTCAATGCGATCTCGTACGAGCATAGATATATATACATACATAAATACATACATGTATACATCCAACATATATAAATACATACATATATAAGTTAGATCTCTCAAGAGTTGCTTGTTGTCTTTTATTACCCTTTTGTGATCGTATTATGCGGGCATAATCATTTTCTTCTATGATCAATCGATCATACGATTTGTCATCCATTAATAGTCATCCGTATATTGTATTAATTTAATTAACTTAATTATTTAACATCCTTTAATTATAATCACTCACATTCATTTCTTAGTGGAAGTTATCCAATACCTACAGTTATCGACTCGTCGAAAGACCTCGAGAAAGTTGTTCGAGTAAGTGAAATAATAAAAATCATTTGGTGCAGTTACGTGTGATCGTAAAAAATAACATTAAATTGAAGTCACGTATATCGATGCATTACAGATCGACAATTTCATTGTCGTGTTTCGCGTGAAATGTCGCGTCTCGCTAAGAGATCACCTTGCGTGTCAACGTTATCCTACCAAGTACAAACCAAGTTATCTGATAACTGTGCGAACCTTGACGCACGAAAGTATCATTTTTACGGGTCAGCAATGTTGTGAAAAATGCGATTAGAAGTTGAATCGAGCGTGAAACAAAACGATACGAATAATAAACGAATCGCTTCCGTACGAGGACTTCGAATACTTCCGAAGAATTCCTTCGTTTATAGCTTTTTTTCTTACAATATAAAAGAAAGAGATACCAAGATAATAAAGTACACTCGAGAGAAACCCACATGAAATATCGCACGAATTTACGACTTTCAAAACATCACTTTGTTCTCGTAAAAACGTAAATATGTAATAATAATCGAAGATTGATAATTATTAGAACATTCGACTAAAACTGTAAAATATAATATAATCAAAACTTATAATTAATCGCTACTGTGCTTATCGTGTTCTTTTTTTCCTCAATTGATGTGTATTTAAAAAAAAAAATTACGATTAAACGAACGTTCTTTTTTTTTATTTTTTAAATCACGAGTGTTAAAAATAAACTATTTAAATCTTGTCAAATATTTCATTTTTAATCCATCTCGTTATTTTTGATCGATCGTATATAGATTAAATTCGATCTCATCATCTTCTAAAATTTTTCTCCAAGAAAATCGAATCGACATTCTCAATCTGAAATCGTAGTTATCGCATACCCCGATCGTTATGGAATTTATCAGCTGGAACACGCCCTACCGGAACGTTACGTAACGGTGCTACGCGCGATGTAGTTCCTCGTGTTTCTCCTGGAACATTTAAACAGTATATTCCGTTCTGTGTCACACGTATATGTACATATATGTATATGCACGCGTCACGTTGCAACACCCACTCGTTCCTAGTGCGACAACAGTTTTGCAACTAAACGTTAACGGTAATTTCCTATTTTCTTCTCTTTCTTTTACGTCATTCTATCGGCTTTGTATCCGATTATAATCGTAATCCATTAATAAAATCGAATCAAATCAAATCAATTTTTTTTCCCATAAATACGACAAAACTCCCTCCACCGCGCTCTTTCTCTTTCTTTGTATAAATATTCTCCAAAAAATCATCGAAGTTCAGATTGTATTTATTCTTATTATCATTTTTTCCGATCGAATAATAGTTTACATAGTCATATGAATACATATATACATAAGTATCTGAACGAGTAGCGAATGCAAGATTCAAGAAAAAAAAGAAAAGAAAGGAAGGAAAGAAGATTGAACGTTCCAAATAATTATTGATAACTATACGATGTTTAAATTCTATCGAGTAGAATATGTATTAATTTAATAATGGATCTATTCGATTGAGATGCGTCGCTTATGATTTAATGATGTAAATGATCGTTGTTACTTAATAATGATCGGTCTTGTGGTAAAATGAGATTTAATTGATGCAATACACGCACACACACATATATATATATTTTATATATAATATATATACATTCTATATTATATATATATTTATATAATATATTCTATACTATATTATATATATATATATATATTCTACATCGATCTCTCTCTCTCTCTCTCTCTCTCTCTCTCTCTCTCTCTCTCTCTCTCTCTCTCTCTCTCTCTCTCTCTCTCACGTACACACACACACAGACACACATAATAAACACATGTGCGCGCCCGTGCGCGTATTATAATCTAGAGAATTAGGTAATGGAATTATAGGAAATATTACGTTATCTGTCAACCATTACGATATATTGATCGTAACGCTGACGTAGAGCTAATTACTTCGATATATAAATATACTTCTTATATCATATATAAAATGTATAAAAGTGAAAAAAGCACAGGAATTAAGAAGTAGTATTACGTTGAATCGTGTCTTCGAATTATTTTTAGACGTTTCTTAGAACGTTTGAAAATATTTAAATAAAAACTTGTCCACAAATGAGCGTGACGATAAAAACATATATCGAACTCTTCGGTAGTATGTTTTCATTTTGTTTTGATCGTTACACGTGGCACACCCCACGCGTTGTTATTCGACGGAAATATTCCGACCACCCTTAAAAAACATATCTCTAGCTGTGGATATGAATACGTCCGTTGAAAAAAGCAGAGGTCGATGACAGCGATGCTGCTGCGTACTTAACGTACGATTAAAAAGGAGTAACCAAAAGATGAAAAAGGCAACGTGTTTACTATCGATCCCACCGACTTTGAATTTACGATCTTCCTTCGATTATTTCATCGTACCTACTGTCAGTTAATATCAAACTTGATTACTTTACGAAAATCTATCGTAATTAAATGAAATAGAAAAAAAAATGAAAACTAAAATGAAAACGAAAAATAAAAAGAAAAAAGAAAAACCAAAATAAAAATAATAATGCAAAAGTAGCTGATAATAATACCAGCGATGTAAACAATTATGGAATTGCAACATTAGCAGAATCAAGTTTAGGTTTGCAGATCGTTCGATTTTATCGCCAATGAAACGGATACTCGAGTACCGGTTTCTCCTATCTAAAGTTACCTTTGATAATGTAGATATTCAATCGCACTTGAAAAAGTTGAAAGCGAAACAATTATAAAGGTTGCATAAACGGTTTATCGATGTTTATTCAGAAAATTCTATGAATTAATACGATGCATTAATAAAAGAAAAATAGAAAAGAGGAAAAAGAAAAAGGAAAAAATGAAAAGGATCATTCTTGGAATATCCCTTTGAGAACATTCGATTTGTTTTCTTATCCTTAAAAACTCGATCGACGAAATGAATTCGATCTTTTAACCAATTAAGCCTGATATCGAACGAACTCTTAAGCAAACGAGAAAAATAAAAGGGAACAAGGAAGAAGAAAGAAGTAAGGGAAGCGAGGAAAAAGAAAAAATAATTCAACGACTCTCGATAAGGGAACGGGAAAAGGACACCCTTCGTTCTCGAACGCAGGAACAAGTTTACAATAACAAAAAAAAAGAAAGAAAGAGAGAAATAGTAAGAAGAATAATCACTTAATCCATTCCACCCTCTAATGTATTGTATATCGGCCAAAAGAGGAGTGCCTTGAATCGAGTAAATCGAACGTGAGAAACGTGGCCATTTTACTGCGTTATGGAATACGAACTTATGTGCGTTTATGCTTTATGACAGCTTAATGTCGTCTAGACCGGATAGAGAAACCGGGTATATTCGTCAAATATTATCGGCGATTATGTCTCGTGAAATCGTCTCGTATTTAGGAAAACTGCCGATTCTAGTGTGTGCATGAAGAAAAGAGAAACGTTAGACGGCGACTCTAGAGAACGGAGGGTAGTTTCGAGTCGATGAAAGTCTTTCATATGTATGTATCTGTGTATCTCTCTCTCTCTCTCTCTCTCTCTCTCTCTCTCTCTTTCTCTCTATGTATCTATCTATCTCTGTCTCTTTTTTTCTCTCTCTCTTTCTCTCTGTGTGTGTAAATTCGAGGATTCGGAGGAAAGAGGAGGGGAAGTAGTGCCGTACTTGGCAAAGATTCAAACAGTGATTGCGAGGGCCTGTCTCAGCGTTGCGCATTCGGAATATTTTCTCCTTACTTTTCCTTCTTACTTTCTCAAGCGTCTGGACATTTTATTCCTTCCACTCAGCGCTAGGTCCGACGACCTCGTCCTTTTTTTTACGTTCCCTTTCCCACCCTTTTCTCATCGTTGTGTGTGAGCGTGCGTGTATGTGAGAGAAAGAGAGAAAGAAAGAAAGTCGTTCCTTGTACAGGATGAAATATTCGGCGACGATTTGTATCGTGAAAACCACCGTTTCTTTCCTCCTTCTTTTTCGAAGAAGTAGAAGAAGAAGAAGATGAAGAAGAAAAAGAAGTAGAAGTAGAAGAAATCAAATTCTTCTTACGTACTCTTCTCTTCGTTGCTCTTGAAAATGGATATAAATCGTGAATAAATTGCGATAAGAAGTGAATCCGAAAAAAAGAAAAGAATATATGATATGATTCTTTTAGGAATCGTAACAGATTCAAGTAAAGTAACAATTTATTTATTGAGAAAGATTGTTTATTATTCGAAGGATTATTAGACTTCATTGAACGGTGTTACATATTTAAAATTAATAAACCAAACGTACGAGTAACTCTCAAGTAAGAAATCACATTTCGATAATACTCTATTGATAAAGAAATATATACTTGAACGATCGAGTACATTGGAAAGTAATAAAAAAAATAATAAAACGATCTCGTGAATCGTTCGATTGAAAATCTCTATTACGAGAAGAATAGAATTTATTACGGTTAGGACTATGTTATTGATTCCCACAACTAAAGTGCGAAATAACGCGCGGTAAATATCTGTATTTGTATGAGGTGGATGAAAAATAACGAGGGTTGTGTCTCGAAGTTCGAAGGGAAGTAGAGCGGTGAGGAAACAAAGCAAAGTGTGGAAATAAATATATCACGAAAGAGAACACGTTTGCAAGAGCATGGTGTAGACTGTAGATAACGAACGGCAGAAGCCGAAGAATGCAGAGCATATTTCAAACGGCGGTTTCTTTGACTACGAAACAGCTTCCACGAGGGATATAATGCATTAACAGTGAGAGAACGAGAGAAAGAGAAAAAGAGAGGGAGAGAGAGAGAGACAGAGAGAAACAGAACCTTTTTGGACGTAAACGGATAACTTCGTTCCGCGTTTCAATCGAACCGTGAAAGGTCATTCGCTGTTTCTGCGTTCTTCTGTGTAATAACTGAAAAAGCAGTCGAACGAGATGATAAGCAAAACGAAAGATGAAAAATATATCTCTTTCTCTTTATCCTTCTATAATTATAATTAGAATAACGTGTAAGAATATGATTTTATATCTTTGTTTTATACATAAATTATTTAATTAATTTATTAATCGTGTCTGATATCGAATATTTCTAAACGTAATCAATTATCATTATATAATATTATATTTGTCTTTCTTCTATTTTCTCGACCTTTTATGTCCGGGTTTTAATGACTATCGGCGGGATAGATCAAAACAAGATTGCATTTTATTTTGCAATCTACGGAATATGATTATCATAATCTTTTGCAAATGTTTGCATAAATTTGGATGTATTTGTAATATCCTTAAGTTCTCATGTGCATTGATGATATAGTTATATTATATCGGAACTATTATAATTTTTTCTTTGTCATACTTGATCTTTCGCCAGTAATGTGCGTTTTCTTATCTTTTCGATTTGATTTTTTTTCAATATTAGATATGTTTGATATTGCAATGTCTATTAGATATGACATACTTTATGCAATATCTGATATGTAATTCTTTTTATTTTATCTATTATAGTTACGTCTGATTTATTACGATTATTTCTATCAAGTTATGATATTTCTATTCTAGTATAGTTTCATCGTTTCATATTCTACTAATATTTCTGGACTGTATTTCTACCATTGTATATTCGTTTCTATTAGTTTGTGTTTCTGTGCTATTGCTAGATGTATCTTTTTGAAAACATCGTCATATCTGATTGCATATTCATGTTGACTGCAAGTGTTACACATTCACTGATGATATGCTCTACTGCTTTCGACATTGTATACCGTATGATCTAGAAGGTTTAGATAATTATAATTACAAAGGAAATTTGATAAACAAAATGTAACAATTTATTTTTATTCGTATCAATAATATTCGGAATATTTCACAAAACTAAAGACTTCAGACCGTCTTTACAATTTTATACGTTTCCTCGAAAACGAATCGAATAACAAATAAATAATGGAGAATGATACAAATATCGATTGTTAACTCGATTCAAGATTTTAAATTAATATTATGTCTATTTTTTTCGATTTATTTTTATTGCATACTGGCTATTAAATTTTGAATTATCTCAGATTCGATCTTATATCATTTCTGTTCTTTTCTTCTCCACAACTCATGAATACTTGAAGATGGATCATCGTTACCAACCATCGTATAACAGATAACATATAATATTACCAACCTTCTTTTCTGAATCGAGCATAAATTTTTAATCGAATTCATATCCGGATCTAGCGAGTCAATATTTTACTATCTTTTCCGTATGCTTGAAGTCTCCATTTTATTGAAATATTACTACTTGTTCATCGAATAGAATTAACAAATGCGGATAAATTATTTTGTAAGATGTTTAAATAATACTATTTACACATGATCTTAATTAATACTTCGATCTTAATTAAAAGACTAACATCCTCATATATAAAATAACTTAACACCTGATACTTCAAAACTTGTCTTATTCATTTGATTTGTATAGTCGAACGTCGAGTATCAAGATTTTCCGTATTAAACGGATTGAAATTTGTTTATTTTTTCTCATCGGAATAAATAACTCGTTTCTCAATCTTTTATCGTTTATTTTTTGTACACAGCAACAGATTTCTTTTGTAATTTAAAATTTTTTTTTTAAGTACTTGTTCGCGTTTCTTTTCTCTTACATTTAAACCAATTCTCTTTAAAGAACATCCGAACGGTCCATTCGCTTACCTTTATTTCAATCTCTTTAGCATCGTTTTTCAGTACTTTATGACATTCGGACCAAACACGACGTGCAATTTCACATGCCTCTTTGTCAGAAATAATTTGCGACCAATTTTCTATCATTTCTTGAAGAACTTTATGCACTGCCATAGGTTTTTTTTTTCTTTTTTTTTTTTTTTTTTTAATATTGTATGACTCACTCCACATTTCTTTACAATTTGTTGCAATGATAAACCTTTATCACACAAATAAATAATATATATAATACTATTTCTTTTTTCTTCCCGAAACATAAATGCTTTCATTTTATTTTATGAATTTAACATAAACTAATAAATTTATTTTAGTTATTCAAACATCTTATAGATTAAAAAATCATTATGCAATCGTACCTTACAATAATTAACAATCGGTACTTGTCAATTATTTCATTTTTCCGCAATTTCTTTGTTATTTTATTTCCAAGGAAACATATAAGATTGTAAATACGGTTCCAAGTTCCTATTTTTGTAAATAATTACAAATATTATTCAAATATTATTAATATTAATGTTAACGAACAATATTATTAACTTGAATGAAAATAAACTGTTACATTGTATTTGTTAGATTCCTCTTTGTAACTAAAAATCCTTATCGATCAATTGGTAGTATCATATTTTTTTTTTTCTTTTTTTCCATAAAATCAAACGATGAGATCAAGCGATAAAATCAAGTGTAAACGGATGTTTATACTTTTCTTCGTCATTGTATAGTTCATTAATCTATATTGTCTTGTAGTATATATATTCTATAGATTGTTCTGTTTAAAATCATTTTATCCTCTACGGCAAACATGAACGTTTCTGCAAATAATTTTCTTTGTGTTAGCAATTGATTAGAAACATTTGCATTTTTGTTTTTGTTTTATATGTTTTATTTGCTCCCCATACAATGTTTTTTGTTTTCATGATTGTATTTTGTTACTATTTTGTGATTATTTTCTTTAAATTTTCTCTTCTGTTTTATATTGATGGTTGTATAATATTAATGCTGTTAGCACGTAATTTATTTCCATGACGAACATCTGCTTTTATTACTACATAGGGAAGTAGTAAGGCAGATTGTTTGCTATGAAAATAATATTGTAGGTTTTTTATCTGGTTTTCGGAATTTCGTTAGCACAGTAGAATCTGTTTTATTTATATTTGCAATATCTATGTGTATCCATTTGATAATCCGAAGGAATACGTTAGTAATAGAATTATATATACGTGTTTATTGTTTTAATTATTGTTATGTCTTAATTATGTTTCGAGTTGAGTATTTTTTTTTAATTTTAACTATTAGCCGATTTTTGTATTTCTATAATATCTGTAATATGATTTATTTATGATCCACGATTCTACTATTTTATTAAAATTTTAGGTATTTTTATGTTTCGTATTCTTACATTATTTCTATGAATTCGTATTCATTATATTCTTTTCTCATACATCCATTTTTTCTTCTGCATTCGTAATATTTTCTATTTATACGTTTCAAATTTCATCTGTATATCTTGACTAATATTTTTTCTTATCTTTATCAGATATTTGTTTTATTATATTTTTCATCGAATCAACATAGTATTTTAAGAATGAACTTTTTTGATTAAACCACACTACTCGTTGGAAATAGTGTCATCGAAAAACTTTTTACAGTGAATAAACAAGTATCTAAAATTACTGATTTTTAGTTTGATATCTATATATTCTGACGTAGATCTATCAACTTTAGGCTCTTGTATAATGATTGTGTTATAACTTTCATAATTGAAAGAAAG
Organism: Vespula vulgaris; assembly: GCF_905475345.1. NCBI lineage: Eukaryota > Metazoa > Arthropoda > Insecta > Hymenoptera > Vespidae > Vespula > Vespula vulgaris. The sequence continues at coordinate 8,336,975 of NC_066586.1, read as the reverse complement.
ACGATAATATACTATTACAACATTTTATTATTTTCATTGTTTCTTAATTTTTTCTGATAGTGATATATATTTCTACATTTTTAGAATTTACTTCTTCTGCATGTTTAATGAATTTTATAAGTATATCTTTATTAATTTCGTTTGTTTTTATTTTTTGTATGCAATTGTGATATAGCAAGTTTTATTTTATTGTTTAATTGATAATTATGTCTCGATTCCAACATAACTTAATATATTCATTTTTTAGTACATTCATTCATAAGTGTTTATTTGTATATCGATGTGTACGTCTTCACAAATTTATGTTTAAATCCTAACTTCTAATGTACAGGATATATATAATATAATTGAAAGAAACCACATAAATATTTTCTTTGTTTTTAATGGTATGAAAAATGTTTATGACATACTTTGATTGTTTTCAAAAGAGATATATTAAAAAATACGAAAAAAAATGTTGTTAGATAATTTTTTCGAGGTCGTTGATATTATATACATCAACGACTTGGATAATATTTATTTTTTTCGGTATATATATTTTTTATATATTTTTTTCTATTTCATCTTGTAGCGGATAAGAAAATACATTTAAATGTATCATGATCTTTAAATAATCTTGAATATCAAAAATGTAATAAAATTGTAAGATAATGTTAGAATGGTATGTAAACTTATTATTTATGTTAGAAATATTCCAATTGATATTTGTAAATAATATATAAATAATTTCTGTAACGTACAATCGCAGATTGTAATGCTCTTATGATTGTTTTTGCAAAAAGCACAGAAGCATTAATTATGCGATTCCTATATCCTCTAGAGTGATAAGTCGCTGTTGGTAAACTTTTAATTTTCTCCAAAGAAAAAAATCTAATGAGGTCAGATCTGGTGAACGTGTTGGCCAAACTATTATAGGCTCGTTACGTCCAACCCAACGATTCGAATATTTTTTATTTAATATCTGAACAGCTGCCCGTGAATAACGAGCTGGGCAGCCATCATGTTGATATCATATAGTCGTACGAATTATTAATGGTACATCTTCCACCAATTCATTCAGATCACCCAATAAAAATGTCACGTATTTTTTTCCGTTTAATATTCCATTAATAAAATAAAATCTAATTATTTTGTTATTTAAAATTCCATATCACATATTCACTGTCCATAGGCCATTGCCTATATACTTTTTTCATCCGTCGTAAGTTATCTATGAACTAGTAGTGTATATTGCTAAGATTAATATAATCATGATTGATGAAAGAAGCTTCACATTCGTAGATAAAACTTTTTAAAAAAAACATTTCATCGTTTTCGAATTGTAATAAAGTCCATCGACGAAACGAGAGGCGATTATTCAAAATCGTTACTGTAAACCTTCATAACGAAGAGATGAACGAAATGATAGGTAAAATTTCTATAACTTATATACATATACTTTACATACTTGATCTGTTACTTGATAATGTTAATTTCTCCTTTCAATTTCTGAATATTAACGCGTGGATTTTGATTAAATGGGAGTAATAACGTTTCTTACATTCGTCTCGTACATAATAGTTTTACAAGGTCTTTGTAGGTTTTTCTTCGCAACATCATCGGTTTGTTCGAACTTTTTAATTAGTTTAACATACGACGAACAACACAAGGAACAATTTCGATCAGGAAATCGTTCTGTATACAATCGTATAGCTTCTCTTACGTATCATTTACCTTCACCGTAAATGTAAATCGATTTAATCCTTTCCTACTGCGAATAATAAGCAATCGTGAGACACTTACCGATACACTAATGATCTCTTCGCAGTCAGCTAAGAAACAGATCTTATTCATAACTGTTGATAAACATACTGCCGACTTCGATCGTTGTCGATGGACATCGCTTTGAAAATTTATAACATAAATATTACGTTCGTGTATCATCCTAGCATTGTCTTACAATTTTATCACTTTCATTTACTTTTGATGTTCAATGACAAGGCCATTAAATACAGATATAATTAAATGTATTTGTTTATAAGGTACAATAAAAAACGAACACACACTTATCGAGTAAAAACTACCGACGATCTTGACAAAATTTAATAAAAAGTGACCTCACAAGGAAACTTTCTTTTTCATGATATACATCTTTTGAAATCCAATCAATGTATGCCACGAACATTTTTCATATAAAACCAAAGTAAATATTTGGATGACCTATTTTAGCTGAGACATCCTCCTGTATATTTGGGTACGTTGTTTTGTCTAAATATATAATCTGTTACATGTTATCGTTAGGCATCTTCCAGTCACATAGTCTCTAGTTTCTGATTGTTCTGTATAGTTTTAAATTATTTAGAACAGGTATTCAAACATTCATCTGACTCTGTATTAATATTATAAGGATGAAAATCAATCGGATGGTTAATATATTGAGATAATATATTGGAATAACATATTAAAGAAAATTATGATATAATACAATATTCACTTCTCAGCTCTTACACTCCTCAATGCGCTTTGTTCGAAATCTCTTTAAGTTCTCTCTGATTTTAAACATTCAGTAATACTTTCTTTATCTCACATACACTCTTTGTTACAAACACTCTTTGTCTGTTGAAGCCGTCTTTGTTATTTTCTATCCTACGATATAGGCAGCACACGTCGCACGCACGCAACGCTTAGAATCCGATAAACAGAGTTAGAATTTAAGATTATCGCTTTTTTCTTCCAGCACAGTATCGAACCCTACGATATCATAAATCGTTCTTCTATCTTGACAAATATGTTTCCTTTCGTTAATCGTATGATGGATGCCTTTGTGGCTATATATTTCTCTGTGATTTGGTATATCATATATGTTTCCCATATAGCGTTTCGTTTTTCAATCTTTTTTTCTTCATATCATGGTCATTATTTTATTTGATTATATTTTATGTTGTTAATTATATTTTATCAGTCGGATCATTATTTTATCGATTATATTGTAATTATGATGATGGAAATGTAATAACGTTGCTCTGATATTTAAGGTTGATAAGGATGCTATAATGGTTCACGAAATATTAATAGAAATTCGATAGAGATAGCTCGCTTTTGAAACTATAAATAATAAAAATATACATGTCAAATTTAAATTCTGAAAATAATGTTACAATTATTATAACTATCGAGATTATGTACATAAAATTTGCAATGAATCGAATAACATTTGTAAAAGTTAGGAAACATTTGTTATAAAAATGTATTCAAGATGCACTTAATTTTATATTACAATAATAATAGTAATTTTATATTGCAATAATAATATATTATAATAATAGTTGAATCTCTTCTATTGACTTCAATTATGACTTTGAGAAGATTTCGCATATTGTGCACTATGCTTCTCAGCTATTGTAGATCGGATAAAATTCCAGACTTCTAAAATCTTTCGTTTTAGTATATATTTCAAAGTTATATTATATTTTTTAATCTTTCGTCGATTACCACCCATAAATGTTCAATGGGATCAATACTTATGGAGACATATGTAATACATGCGTTGTATTATATAATAATAATTTTTTTATAATTTGGATGCTTCGTATTTAGTGCAATAAAAATTTTCCACCGAACATCATTTCATAGCATTTTCTTCTAAATTATTTTTTAAAATACTATGATTTAAATTGTTTAATAAATATTTTTAAAGATATATATTTATCTACAATATCATCGATGAAAGTAAGATTTTCAATATCATTTGCAATCCCATTACATCACAGAACTATTGATTTATTTCACAATCGGACGTAAATTTTTAATATTCATTTCTAAATCGAGTTTTATCCAATTTCATAAGATTCAAATATATTAAATTTGCTTTTGTCAGAAAAAAATAACTTTATCCCAGAATACTCTCTAATCTTTAATTATATATTTATTTGCAAATTTTAAACGATTGGCTTAATTCATCTCGTTAATGAGTGGTTTCTTTTTTGAAATTCTACAACGAAAATGATTGTTGAGTAAAATTCTGCGATATAATTTGGAATGAATATCTTTTTTAAAGTTATTGGAAACCATTTCAGCGAGTTTCGTAGGCGAAGTATTTGGATTTTATTTCGAATATAATAATTTTCTCTTCTCTACTAGATCATTTTTTTGTCCGAGTTGTATGATGTTTATTCGTAATTGTTTCTTCGATTTTTGATTTTTTAATAATATAATATATTCTAGATATATATATTTTTCTAGTGATTCGGCAATTTTCTTATGATTTTTCATCTTTATACAATTTTAAAAGTAACTCCCTCACGCATATCTACGTTTCCGATTTTTTAGAATTCATTCTTATTATATAAGCTAATTATTCACAATGAAGGACAAAACTCATTAAGATGTCACTATATTAACTAAATCTATCAATCTTTTCAATTTCTCTACAAAAACATTGTTTCCATTGATCTCCGATTCGAATACTTTTATGACCCTGTTTCAATAAATCTTTGCAGCAAATGTTTCATAACTTTAACAAATATTATTCAATTTTCATCAACAACAATTACAAATTTCGTATACATAATCTCGATAATTGTTTCTTATAGTAGTTATAACATTATTTTCTGAACTTAAATCTAACATGCATATTTTTATTATTTAAAATTTTAATAGCAAACGTTCGAATACTTTTGTAGGCCATCTTGTATTTTTATACAAGTAGTCAAGTAGATTTCATATTTGTTTATAATGCATATTTGTTATATTCATAAATTTAAATTCTCTTTCTGTTTCTTTTCTTGGTAGCGTTAATCTATTTGCGTTTGTACGAATGTGCTAAATTCTGTATTTATAATATATTGTACGTGTAAGTGCGTTTAAGATTTCTAGATTTCTGTAGCTCTATTTTATAATGCCGAATGAGTATGTGAATATATGTATTACATATGTGTTAATCTCTTTCACTTTATTTCGTTTCACGAACTTTCAGAAAATTCAGTGTTTAAAATTTGTTCTATTCGCTTCTTATATCTCTCTTTTAATGTGTTTTTTTATTTATGTGTTCAATTTTAGTTCTTTATATTCTACATAGAAAATTACATTATATTATATTCATAGAAACATTATATATTATTTCCATATTATATTTTAATTATAAAAAATTCATTATATTTTAAATTTATCATTATATTTTAAATATTTAAAATATTCTAAATTATGTATTATAAATATTTATAATATTCATTCTCCTCTATAAACACTTGTTATTATATCTCTGTTATTTTATTGGTTAAACTTTTCTTTGATAATACAACTTATTTTGCACTTTGATGTTCTGAATTTTATGTGTATATCAATGCTGAATTATTTTCTAATTTTTAAAATGTGTTTTAGTCGATAATGTATTACTACGTATAACTTAAGGTCGTTGATGTAAAGTAGTTGATTAATTATACTCGTATTGAGAGTTTGTATCCATATTCTATTGAATATTTGTGATAACGGGTTGATTGCCAAGCATAATCATAACGTACTAAACAAATCATCTTAAAAAATTCCTTTTCCGATATGTACATTTGAAATTTATATTGTTATTTACGTGTGGTGTTTTCATTTTGAATGTGATGATTCACATACACATAATTTATTGTAAAAAAGTGACTATTTGTTTGTAAGTTTCCTATGGTTTAAATATTTCTATGAATCATAAGTATAGTACTTTATCAAATGCTTTCTTATAATGCAGAGTATACTTTACTCTATTGAATTTTGGTTCGTTACGTTATTTCTAATTCTATTTTTACTTACTTGTCCATTATTACTTGTTACTACAATAAAATAAAACAGTCAAAATTATACAGCCTTTACAATACCTAATGGTCATTTCGAATTCCTCAAAATTCATTTTGACTTGTGTAATCATCCGTCAATCTTTCAACAATTTCTAAATGCAATTTTTACAAATGTAATAAACGAACAAATAGTAACAATCTAATTGGAAATAAAAATAGATTTAGCATGATGGATGATTTAATAATATCCACTGAAAACTGTTGACATTAGATTAAGAATCTTCAAATCGTTTTAAATGTCGGAAACGAAACTGGATTAATGATAAATTAGGAAGAATGCAGATTTCAGCGGAGCAAAGTAGAAAGTCATGTAGTAGAGTACGTGTGTGAGTTTCCCCGTGCATAAAATTGATGTTCGAAAATTCCCATAACCTAGTAACGAAAAGAAATTGCAAAGCTTCTTTCGAAAATTGTGTATCAAAGTATTCAATTATCGCGCGTACGTAATTGACGAACTTATTAAAAATTAATATAGATTTTTAATTTGCGGGAAAGGAAAGAGAAACGTTCATACTATTAAAAAAAAATATTATGTAACAAAATAATATTACGTTTATATAAATAAGAATACTGAATTACATAAAGATAGATCGGCCGATGGATAGGGTACAATATTATTACAAAAATGCAGAAAAAATGGTACATTTAATATTCGGTATATTATACTAACGATAAAACTATTTCGACAGAACAACGTCACATCAGTTATGAGTTAGAAGTGCTTGCCATAATCAAGGCCTTGAATAAGAAAGACCTATGTATACGCTTAGCTCGTTGGGCTTTGCTTTTAGAGGAATACAATTACACTATTAAATATCGGGTAAAAATATGACCTACGTGGACGCTTTGAATCGCAAACTACTGCCACTCTGTATATTTATTAACGAATATGACACTAGAACTGCTAGGTTTAGAAGAATGCAACAGGAAAACAAAGATATTAAAAAGGTTTTTAACGCAATCGCTAAAGATAAAATTTAATGGTTATGTATTACTAAACGGTTTGTTTTTCAAATAATATAACGATGTCTCCAAATAATTAGTAAATGGTTTGCTTTTCAAATAATATAATGATGTCTCCAAATAATTAGGCAGACACGCGAAAAAGAGCATTTTTCCATTGCAAAAACCGAGACGCTACTCTTTCAAGAATATCGGATACCGACGTGAGACGTCATATCGAAAAAAAATTATAAAGAATTGTATAGCTTATATTCTTGCAGATAGGAAACAAGACGAATAAGAAGGTTATTTGAATACGATAGAAAGTTATTTGAATGCGACAGAAAAAAATAAGATTCTATTAAATAAATTCCATATTAACGACCACCCAGGATATTTATCCTCGACGAGAAAAAAATTACAAACGTACAGATATTTTTAAGTTTACAAAATTTCTATGACTTTATGCGAAAAAAATTACGAATGCGACGGATGCGACGAATGAACTTAGAAAATCATTAGGGACAATCCTAATTCGGGCAGAGACGCAACTTTTACGTCCAAGGAAATCACTGATTAACTGTGCGGATGAAAAAAATTAAAACGTAATTTAAGTACAACCGGAGTGCCAAGAGCAAATGGCCAAGTCGAGCGCATTAATTAAGTGCTTATTTCGTTGCTGACTAAAACGACGGATCCTAAGCGAGAGAAATGGTTTAAATTTTCAGATGTAGCTCAACAATGTTTGAATTGTATATTACATAAAAGTATCGATATAATACCGTCCCATTTGTTATGTGTTACTCACTCATATGTACGTGTCAAGATGAACCATAAATTCACGAATTATTAGTACAGTAATGGATCGAAGATTTTCAAAATAGCCAACGACGAGTTGCGAAAGCAAGCGACCGAGAATATTGCGAAACTTCAGCACGAAAACCGGCAAAGTTTTAATAGACTAAAAAAAAACTACTTTATATAAGGAAAATAATTTTACAGAGATTAATCGTACGTGGCTAGATCCTGGACAAAGATTAATAAATAAATATATCGGGTCTAATGTAGTGAGAAAAATTTTACGTAACATGCAAAGAGTAAGTGAGCATGAAGGTTCGATAAATACAATACATCCACCGTCACCGATCATATAGAGTTTTGGATGGACAGTTCAAGCGACCATTTTGAAAGTGATGAAATCGAATCCGAAGGCAAATAGTGTGCGTGACGTTGATAACCGAGACGGTTATCACTACAGAATGGTCGAGTGTGGGGTAGGTTGGTGACGCGCAAACTAATGTAAGTATCGTTGACTTGTGTGTTCCGACACGATAACACATCGTCTTTGTGTGATTGCACGCGAATGCGTGTGTGTGTGTGTGTCTTTTTGGAGAGAACAATTGATCGAAAGCAGCGTAAATGTTTGATGCATGATCTGAGAAAGCCGCTATCAAATGTTTGTAAAGAGCGATTAATGTAATAATATGAGAATGCATGAGGAGTTGGAACGAACATGGTAGGTCAAACAAAACTATAAAGGGAAAGAAGGGATGATCGAGAACATAAAGAACTAGAGAGGGAGAAAGAAAAAAAGAGGGAGAGCAGATTATACTAAATATAGAACGATTATAATATAAAACGAAGACTTATTTTATTAACTATATAACAGATTTGTTTTTATTTTCAGTCTAAAACTCTGATGAGAATCCTATTGTAAGAGTCTTATATTATTATTATTTTTTTTTCTTTCTTGCATTTTTTTCTTTTTTATCCTTTCTCAACGTTTTAAATCGGTGATGACATTGAAGTGCGATTCATAGCCAGAACAGCTTCGTTCCTCTAAGAATTTGGAGTTGATTCGTGAGGTATTCAAAATGACGACTTTCTACATAATTTTTAATAGATTTGGAACCAATCCCAAAGTTTGGATGTTGCTTTGTAAGCTCGGAGATTCCTCTTGGTCGAAATTACTGTCCGTAAAATATGGACCTCGTTTAATTTCCAAATAACATTTAATTTCAATTTTTAGCTCCGTGTATTTCTACATCTTCTCGTCAAATAAATTTTGAAGATTATGAGTATAGGGAAAGCTATGTGAATTAGAAATGCTGCTTTCATTTTCTTATCCACAAATAAAAAATATCCTCCATTGCAATATATATTCTTATGGTCGTAATATAATTTGTAATGTGCTGAATCCAATACTATTTCCAGAACGTATTTGTAGTGAGATATTTGTTCAGTGAGAAGATTGCTATGTCCGGCCAGTTCTCTGATGAATTATGTTAGCTATCTGGTTGTGACGGTGAAGATGATAATCAGTCTGTGATAGTCTACTGCATGCTCCTGCAATAATAATGAATAGTCCCTGGGTTCTCATGGCATTTCATACATTTGTCATCTGTTACTTGTTTATTTTTGATGATGTATTTCTGGTAATTATTAATATCAATTACTTGGTCCTGAATCGTGACAAGAAATGCTTGTCTTCTCGGAGAAATAAATTATCACATTTCAACAAAGCACATGACGCATCTTTCTCGACTTTCGAAATCAATGAGGTATCTATCATGCAGTACCATGCTTTTTCATTGTTGAATTTTTTTTCTAAATCGTTTGAATCATTTCTTGTTTCTGATGTTCGATGTTGTTCAGATCGAGAAATCGTCAGTGTGGTAAATACGTGTATGGAGAAAAAAGTCGAGCTTTTTTTCGATAGAAATTTTTTGTTAGAGCTTTAATCCATGTATTACAAATGTTGCTGATTCCCTTTCCGTCTTTTGCAGGAGACAATGTAAGACATATATTGATGCTTCCTGATATGCAGATGTACGAATGATGTACATTTTGAACCTAATCTAAATTTTTCTTTTTGCATTCTTTTGAGATTTATATTATTTTATGAAATAATCTCAAACGAGTAAATCAATATAGATATTGCAAAAGTGATAATTATTTTTATCATATTTCTGTCGTCAATATCAATGCTACCTATTTCTTCAAAACTGAATACGAAGTCTTCAATATGTGTTTTCTTTATAACTGTGTATCGCACTTCTCTTGTTTGCTGCATTCCACAAGTTAGTTATACACTTCATTTTCCTCCATTGATTCAATATCTTGTTTCTCTGAGATGGTGAATCTAACCATTTCTAATGCGAATCCTCTCTTTAAATCAATCATTTTACATTCGTCTAAATCAAATTTTATATTAATATGTGTCAAAAATTTGTTTAATAATTGTATCAGTTTATACCATTCATGTATAATAAGTATGAGATATTGTATTCTTAGACATGATATCTTATACATTTTTTGAAAATATTTTGGGAATATTTCTCGTTTAATATGATTTATTATACGTCATAGTTTTTACTGTACGTCTACCATGTGATAAGTTAACGATAGTATACCATTGATCCAATAGTTACTTAAGCAATGTTATTAGAACTAGGTAGACTTCATACAACTTCATTACCTTGATCAACCAAGAATGTAAAACCAAGTCAAAGGTCTTTTGATGGTAGATAATATAACAGCACGATATATTTCTATTTTTTTCCTAAACCTGTTTGAGTATGACAGAGTCAATTTGTATTATTATTATTATTATTATATCATTATTATTATTATTATTGTCATTACTACTACTACTATCATTATTATCATTAATTATTAATTATTTATTATTATTATTATTATTATTATTATTATTATTATTATTATTATTATTATTATTATTATTATTATTATTATTATTATTTCCGTTCTCTTCCCCATCTATTAGGTCCTAATGACAAGTTTTCCACAAAGTCACATGATTATTCCTTGTCATAGTAACATCACCCTGATTATTGCTATACCTTAAATAATGTATAAATAAAATTGCTTTTCCATAAGATTGTCGTTTGGATATATGTATATACGTGTATGCATATGTTCAGTGTGTTAAGATTATAAAATTTTTTATTGTTATGCACGTGACCGATATGACAATTGATAGTATCGGTATTGTTGTTCTGTTTCCAGAGCTCTTTATCTTCTATTGCTGGAGATTGATATTTTGTAATTTTTTCTTATTCTTTTCGTGTAACACTCGCATCGTTTAATACGACTATGTCGATTAAATGGATTATGTTTTATGATTTGTTGATGAGAATGATGTCGAGTCCGATTGCTTACGATTGTTTTTGTCTGCATATAATGTTTTATCTCAGTACAATTTGTATTCATCGTTTTCTAATATGCTTTTCGGGTGTATACTTTTATGACGTGTATGATTGTATTGTTTTGTATTGCAGTACTAATTCACGGTGAATAATTTTTGCTCCAGTGTTATATTTATCCGTGTATTCCGTTCCATCCAGTAGTAGTATGCACCCTCCTTTTATATGTTCTATTGTTCCTCTGAATTGATGGGATTTTCTGTATGTATCTGTACCCATGGTTTCTTTTATAATGTATTTCCTACAGTTTCGGGTAGTTATTACGTTGTCTTATATCAGTAGGGTAAAGCCTTCTGTTTCTGGGAAGAGTTATTCTGTGGTGAGCTATTTGTATGAAAGTTGTTTATCTATGTTCGGATCTTGCATAATGTTTTAATGGTTGCCCATGTATGGTTTTCTTTGACCATTTCTCTTTCTTTTGTTCTATTATGATCGCGTATATGTCTTCTGATGTGCTTTCTTGTCTGAGACTGAGTGGTGTATGTCGTACATCTATTTTGACGACAGCTTGGTGAAATGGTATGGTTTTATTTCAGAAATAATACTTTAAGGCTTCTATTTGTATTTTGTGTAATGGTTGAATGTCTTTTTATTATTATTTTTTTATTTTTATTATTATTATTATTATTTTTATTATCATCATTATTATTATTGTTTCTTTATCATCATCATCATCATCATCATCATCATCATCATCATTATTGTTGTTGTTGTTGTTATTGTTATTATTATCATTACTATTATTATTATTATTATCTTTAATTTCGTGATCGAAATTACCGAATGGTATGTTCACTTAATTTAATCCTTTTCCTTCTCCACGTTCTTATCGATTTCCTTTTTTCTATAAAAATCCTAATTCGAAAACTTTAGCAGTACCCTACTTCGTGTTTCACATTATTCGGATACCAACCCGTTATCGATCACAAGCTTCCTCTCTGCGTTAAATGCTTCCTTTCTGCGAGTGAGCGAACGGAATGTAAGAGAGAACACGCGCTGAGAAAGAAATCGAATGGGTCAAAAGACGAATGGCTACGAAGTAAGATTTAACGACTTCATTCGTACGTTTGTCTCGACGTAGTAAGCTTGGAAACTCCAAAGACAAGAAATTTGACTCGATAGACTCCGAAAGCAACCTCATGTTTTCTCCCCTCCTCTCTTTCTCTTTCTCTCTTTGTTTCTCTCTTTCTCTCCGTCTTTCTTATCTCTCCCGTTTTATCGTCTACCATCGTCGATATGTACTATCCACGATTTTATCGTACTCCTTACGGCCACACCGCTATGAATAATGTCCTGCTTTGATATATGCGCTCTCCACATCGAAACAATGTTACAATCTGTCCGATCGTAATTCTCCTCACGTGAGATTCGAGTTTTTCGATGATCGTTTGAAATTACATCGAAACCTATCGTTCGTTTCTACAATAAAACAAAGTTGTAATATAGTTGTTCAATTATCGCTTGATGAAACATTAAGATATATATTTTCTTAGAGCTATCTATATTGTGCAATCATTTTATCTATCTGTCTATATATATATAATTCCATGAAATAAATTCTAATATAAATTAAATATATATATATAATTTTATTGAATTATAATAATTTATATTTCGACTTTGTCGAATAAATGTAATCAAAAAATATTTTTATTATTTTCCACGAAATATATACTATAGTCCAAAAAATTCACGTACCTTTTCGCTCGCATATATGTATCAAAATGCATTAACACGTATATAATAATACTAATATAATAATACTAATAATTAGTTTAATGCATTGAAATATTGAAACATTTGAACAAGACTTTTGCAAATCATTCTTTTTATTTATTTAATGATTCCTTTCAATTTTCTGTCTTACCGAAATGAAATTTTCCAGTCAATTAATTATTGTCCAAAAAATTTCGATATATTAATTTTAATATATTGAAATTTGTCGATTCTACAAGAAATTTCGTTTTAGTTTCCTTTAATTAGCTTCGAAAGAAGTTATAAATATAAATATAAAATCGACAAGACTACCGATAAAGATAGGGAAAGACGTGTTTTCACAGATCAATTTTAAATCGGATAACATCGTTCTCAGTGATTCGCGATATTATCTTTAAGATTGAAATTATCTCTCGGTTTCGGAGCATCGCATTATCGATCATACATGTCGCAGTAAATGCAAGTACAGCATGCAACAGACTAGACTAGTTCCATGAATTGTCATCAAAATATATCATCCCGTCGTTCGGTGATAAAAGAGAAAAAAAAAACAAGTAATCTGACCATCGAGAAAAATTGAATAGCATCTGCACTGCGGCAAATTAATTATTTTCTTTCTCGAGCTACTTTCTTTTTTCCTAAACAAAAAAGCTTGATCTCAATTTTTGCCAAAACTTATTAGGTCATTCGAATCGATCAGATTCGCCAACTTTGCCAATCTTATTTCATTTTTTGTTTTATATATATAATCTAAGTCATTTTTCACGAAACTCATCGAGATAAATTCGAGCATCTTTTTTTGTTTATTCTCTTCTAGAAATAAAACGATATCTTGACCAATCCTCGATATTAAAAGAATTTCATTAATCATTTTAGATTAATAAAACTATTCCTTATTTGTACATATTGTTACGCGCAACTTCGTATAAAAAGTAAAACGAACTTTAATGAGAGAAAAAAAAACATACAATTCACAAGCTCTTTAAAAGAAAACAGTAAATTATCCGGAACGATCGTGAGTCACGTCCTCTCAGGCAGAGTTCCCTTCAAAAACAGACAAAAACTCGTTACATGTCAAATTCTCTCAGTGCCTAGAAACGATCTATTCGTTTCGAGTTCATTTTGAACTCCTCTAAGCCGCATTTTAACAATATTAGGATTATTAACGATCTTCTTATCGATCTATATTTATCATTTCTTTAATATTAAACAACATCAAATTAACTGGTCCTTCAAAAAGTTATTGTTTTTATAATTAAACGTAGATAATAGTCAATTTGTTACTGAATGAATTAACAAATGCAAATACATTGTATGCATATTTTAAGAAAAGTTTGATAGCGATATGATAACATTTAAATATGTGAAAATCATAGAAAAATTCAAAAACAATCAATTTGACAGAAAGTGGTAAGTTTAGTATTAATCGTTCTCTCTTTACGTTATTGTTCATTTATATCGTTTCTTTCATTGCCCTGATTAATCAGGTATAAAATAATCAAAAAAAAAAAAAAAAATCCAAAAACGAAACGTGAATCTTTCAGAGAAAGGCAGGTAAATTTAATGCGAGAACATTTCGCGGAAGGCGGTCGAATATGCGAGAAGAGACCGAAAAAGAAAGAAAAAGAACTGCGATAAAGAGAAAAAGAGAGAATATGAGACAGACAGACAGGCACAGAAAAAGAGAAAGAGAGAGAGAGACAGAGAGAGACAGAGAGAGAGAGAGAGAGAGAGATGCTGGGAAAGGAGCGTGAAAGGATCGTTGGGCGTGTCCAAGCGGTCCGAGTCGAAAAGCGGATGCTTTATTAAGCGGACGGGGTCAAACGGTGTATATCGAGAGCGATAATGTCGACGAGAGCTCTCTCTCTTTTTATAGCTTTTTATTTTTTCACGCAGGACACTCTCGAATGACTAACGATATGTCTCAGAACGAATGATTATCGATCTAAATGACGTAAGTGTCGCGTTCGACGGATCGAAAGCAAAGAAGTCGTGCCAAAAAGATTGACAAGAGAGAGAGAGAGAAAAAAAAAAGAAAAAAGAAAAAAGTTGAATATAAAATAAAAGAAATAAAATACTCTACTCGGCAGGTGGTAGAACAAATATGTGTAAAGATAGGATTATATTACTTTCTCTCTCTCTCTCTCTCTCTCACTCTCTCTCTTTCTTTTTTTTTTTTTTAATCAAACATTTGACGTACGATCGCTCAGGTGTAGGCTTGTTGTACTTCAGTCGTGCCAATACAGTGCTTATCAAATATCGCGATCTACATAATTTGTTTAGGAACAGTTATAAATCATTACTCGTGTCTTAGCTTATCTCGAGTACTGATTCAGTTAAATTAGTATATATCGTCAAAGGTTACTCGCGTCTTTTCCGATCTTTTTTCTCTAAATGATCGATCGTAAATCGAAAAAGTGATCTGCCAGATGGATCCACACGTTTATCCATGATATCGACGAGTAAATCTTGAAAAATAACGTTATGACACTGTTTACAGAGATAATAATTTTATGAACAGAGGTTAACGAGCGCAACGAATCGTCTAAACGCCAATCAGTCGGTGGTAAGTAAATTCATTATGAACCGCTAAACTCATTTAAGTGATACTGATTTATTATTACATCAGGATCCATAAAAGTGTTTCTATCAGAAAATGATCGTAAAATTGGAAATTACATTTGATTAAGAGCCATAACGCACGCACGAATACGTATTTGTAGAAAGCAATGGAAATTACTATAAATCAATGATGGAATTCAATGGGAAATTGAGAAGGATTATGATGTAAGAATCAGACAACATGGAAAATGAACGAGGATAATAAAAGATAGACTTAGGTAACACACCTGTCACTGACTATAAGTTCGATGATTTACGATCTCTCTAATTTTTTGAAAACCCTTTTATTCTTGACCGACTGCTCTGTCGAGCCACGAGTTCGTCGTTCATTTCAAAATTAAAATCTACCTACCCATCGAATTTATCTTCGAAAACGAAGATAATGTGATTTACAGTGGAAATCATCCAGGAAGATTTTCTTTTTTTTTTTTAATCGATTCGATTAATCAAAACAGTAAATAATAATGATCGTTGGCTGCATCCATTGAGCTTATCTATCGATGAAGAAGACGTCTTCATGTCTCGCTTCTTCATTTCGAACAATCATTATTAAGCTGCCGAGGCCATAAACGAGGAACTATTAAATGTCGAATCTAAATGGATATTAGCGTTACACGTACGTTTTCACTTTGAAGTTACCGCTTTTAAGATAACCGATAAAATAATCTCAGCTAAACGAATTAGAAATTTTCATATGTCTTAAATATTTCTGAACTATATTAAGAACAATAAATAGATATGAACTTTAAAAAGAAATAATTAAAACGAAAGGTATGTTTCATTCGTTTACATAAATAATTTAGCTCGCTTATTGAAATGACTTTATGACACGATTTTACTACAAGTATGTTGAAAGATACGTTGAGAATTTCTACTAGTCATCGTTTTTCGACATAAGAGAAGACATAAATATCCTACATTCCAAGAGTTTCTAAGATTTATTGAGCTATAATCATGGCGAGTGTACACCATTCATTTTGCTTGACTTCGTGTTCGTTTCACTACGATTTAATAGTTATCTAAATAGTGAAAACTCTACCACCGATATCACAGAGATCAGACATTTGTTTCGTTTTTTCTTTCCCCCTTTATCCTAGCACCTACTATATTATATCCATTCTAAATCTGAATTTTAATCACTATCGTGTAAACCATAATATCGATTATCTCAAATTCAAAGTAAAAACCCGATTGATATTTATCTTTCCAATCGCAAATTAATCTAATTACCTTGATCTAATTTCATTAAAAATCGAATAAAAATGAATCATGAGAGACATTATTATTTAATATTAAATCAACTTATTAACAAGACATAAAAGAAACTTCACGCATATATTATTCTAACATAAATGGTATACGTATATAACATATACCATGAAACAATGCAAAACCATTGAAACAATCATCGGAAATTGCATAGAATAAACACAGAAACCTTATTTCGCTCGATCGGATAGTTTAATCGTGCCATTCTAATGTCTTAGATATATATGACATACATATACTATACGAGTCGACGAAATTCATCAAGCGATTATCAAAACACAAGGAGAGTAGCGTTTCCGGAAGGACACGCCCCTGAGGCGCCAGGAAGTCGTGACACGTTACTGATACCAATATTCGACCTCCACGTGGCTCACGTACGATACTATGAAAGAGTAGTGAAACATGAAGAGGCCGTAGAGAAGAAAAGTAGGAGACGCGTTGTATACACATAACCCAAGTGAACCCCTCGTTCGTCTTCTTAATCTCCTTTATCGTTGTCGATGTGGTTGTAGTAGTAATATGTTCGTTACCTTCGAGGTCGAAGGGACGACAAAGCAAAACTCCGAATAAGAAGAAGCCTCCTTCTTTCTTTCTTTCTTTCTTTCTTTCTTTCTTTCTTTCTTTCTTTCTTTCTTCCTTTCTTTCTTTCTTTCTTTCTTTTTTTCTTTCTTTCGTGTGCCTTACGAATGGCTTCGCCGCACGACAAGAAAATTAACAAATATTGATACCAGCAACTATATTCGATATCTATAGTCTTTTTATATTATGTTTCTTTATATCTCTACATGTAAATTCAGTAAAATAATTTAACTAAACTATCTGAAGTAAAAAACAATAAAACGTAATTATTCCAAATTTTCCTACTCCTCTCTTCCCTCAACCCCACATCCACCCACCTCCACGATTTACATAACTATTAAATAAACTTCCTTAATTTTCTATGCTCTCTGCCGCATGCAATCGATCAATTTGATTTCTTAAATACTGAAATCACGCGATGGAAAGAAGAATGACTATAATATTAGATCTATGAAAAGGTTCTGTCCGCTGAATGAGTTTCTAACTTTCAAGAATGAGTTATTTTATCATAAAGCAATTTAAACGTTTTTATCAAAATTAAGAAAAAAGTTTATTAATATTGAATTTATCATATATAAAATGACATTTAAAAATATACATGCGCGCGCGCACGAGTGCTCGTCTATGTGTGAGTGTGTGTATAGGAACAAGTGCTTCCATTTCATATATAACTAAGTATTCGTGAGAAGGTTGACCTAAAAACCTGGATAGCTTAGTAGTTTAGAGCAATCACCTGAAGACCTAATTTTTCTCATGTATCTTGCATAGTATATAAATATATAAGGTCTACCAAATTGACTCGTACGATCGATTTAAATGTGAATAATATATATATATATAGCTAATCGTTTGTATATTCGATCGATCTTGAAAGTCATTTTATAAAAGAGCTTATAGATATTTTTCGTCTTGAGAATCAACCAAAATCACGTGTTTTGCTGCTGATAATACGCATCTTTTAACGCATTATTTTTTATGAAATGGGCGAGGCGAGGCTAACGTTATGACCGTGCATTTCCATCGTGGTGAAAGCAACTCGGTTAATGTATTTTTTCATTCTTTCTGAGTATATCGACGCCCGTTTACAGACCACAAACGAAATTGCCTTCCTTACATATATAGGTGTATATATATGTATATGTATATGTATGTATGTACATATGAATGTATGTATGTATGTATGTATGTACAAATGTATGTATTTATGTATATATATATGTATATATATAAACGTTAAAAAAGGGTACCTTGCGGCAAGAGTGCTCGTGCACGAGACTCGACTTTGTTAAATAAAAAACTAAGTACGTATTCGAAAGTACATATTCTATTTGTATTTTAAGCAGTAAAGTCCTTATTTATTTTGTTGTTTACAGATAAATTTACCGTCGTTTGATACGTGCAAAAAAAACTTCGCTACAGTTAGGACTTATCGTACAGAATGCAACGTAGAGATATCTTTGGCTCGAAGGTAGATATTTACTGCTTACATGATCGGTTTAAATCTGAATATATTTATGTGTATATATATACATGTACACACACACACACACACACACACACACACACACACACAAATACATGTAATATATAAAATGTGTATTAAAATAAAAATTACACATTAAATAAAATAATTCATTTAATAATTTATTTATGTAATTTACTAATGTATTATTTTTATATATGTGTATGTTTGTGTCAGTATATAATATATGTAACAATACAAACATAAAAAGAGAAAAAGCACAAAGTTAGGATCTTTGGCGAAATTTCCACAATATGAAGAGATAAGAAACTTTCGCTGCTTTCTCCAAGATTTTAAAGAGAATGGGTATTTATGCAAACTGGCTACTCGTGGTAATAAATTATTATTTTTTACAAATCTAGGACGAAAAAGACGCAAAAGAGTATATTAATCGCGTGCTCACGCGAATATAACGCACGACATTGCACCATTTGGTAGTGCACCACTTCAAAAGAAACACTCCTCTACACGATTTTTTAATCTCATCTATTATACTATAAACACCGATTCTTTTAAGATATAATCATTTTTCATAATCCATATATCATTCGTAGAAAATTTCAAAAAGTATTTTCAACATTTGAAGCAGTTTATTCCAACATCTACAAAATTGCAATGTGCCGTAAAAAAAAAAGAAGAGAGAAGATTCGTCTATCAAAAAATAGAACGTGAAAAACCTTCGATAAAAAGTTTTTCAAAAATTGTAACACTTCATTGAACAATGATCGAAATAATGTTAAAATTAGTAACAACGATGATTCGCATTAATCATTAAATATGTAAAAGGAAAAAGATCTCGATACATCTGTCGGACAAAAATATGTCGTATGTATCGTACATGTGTATATGTATGTATGTATGTGTGTA
Source organism: Vespula vulgaris (assembly GCF_905475345.1). Taxonomy (NCBI): domain Eukaryota; kingdom Metazoa; phylum Arthropoda; class Insecta; order Hymenoptera; family Vespidae; genus Vespula; species Vespula vulgaris. The sequence goes on along the minus strand of NC_066586.1, from coordinate 8,317,416 downwards.
AAGAAAAAAGGATAGAAAAAGAAAAAGAAGGAAATACTAATAAAAGGAAGGTTTGCAGCTGTCCTAGTCCTTTCTCGTTTACACGCAAAGATCCTTTTCCTGACCTATCCCAATTTTAGTAGACTGTTGACCATCCTTCCTTCGAGTCGACATCTTTTCTATTCTCCAACGCGAGAATAAGTTGGTTCTATATCGGTGTACGTAAATTTATATATGTAACTGTGTGCCAGCTGCGAAAAGAAACCCACAAAATCTTATTGTGAAAGCGCGTGGCCCACGTCGAAATGCAACAACCGGCTTTTCGACGGCCTAATTGGTCAATGTCGAGCATCACGATGGATTCTACTTACAAACTTTCATCGATCAAATTTGGGAGAGTTCCTTTCGAGTACGAAATTAATTTCATTTGCTCTCTTGTTAATCTTTCAATTTAAAAGAAAGCGTATACACACGTATGATAATGTTTTAAATATGTTTCATTTAAATCTAAAAGATTTTTTTTTCTAATAAAATAGATACGAATGATCGATGTATCATTTCTTTTTTTTTTCTATGATTAAACTTCCTTTTTCTTTTCGATTTCTTTCCTTCTTTTTGTTTTTTTCTTTTGGATATTCTTCCTCGTTTTAAAAATATCAACACGAAATAAGAACACTTACTACGATTGCACATTATATTATATTTCTTTATATTTATTATATTTATTTTATATTTATTTTATATTCTTTACTTTGATTATATTTACGTGTTATATTATATCTGCATATTACGTAAAAATATACTGTGCAAATAATTCAAGTATCGTATTTCGTGGATGTAAAATGAATATAAAAGTAGAAATAAACAATTACGAAAGATATATGCATACGAAGGTATACGCTCTCTATTTTCCGATGGATAAGTTTTTATTGTAATAACACGTAACATTATCGCGATATATCAATTATGTCTATCTAGAGTTTATCGAATATCGAGTATGAAGCACGTAGATACAAAGAAAGCGATATTTACCGACTGCCGACAGCCTACAATTAATCCGCGCGTTCCGTATCGTATAATTCGAAACTTAGCCTGCAGATGAATCGCAAAATTGGTACGTTTCCCAAGATGAAAACAAGAGAATCGACCTCGTTTCTATCCCGTTTCGAATGTATAACGAAGGAGAAGTTCGACACTTCGATCATGGTCGTCGATCGTTATCGTAAGACACGATCGTTATCAAGGAGCGTGCATCTTACGCGTGATCGTGCGAGAAACTATTACACGAGAGACTTTCGCCTCTTTAACGACGTTTATGTTCATCTGCACTGTACATGCTTCGAAAACATGTATATATCAAAGTGTGAATATCGAAAGAGAGAACTATTCGTCCGTGAAAAATCTTTTAATTCGAAAGACGCAAATAATCATTTTCGATAACTTGTCTTTGCTCGATCTACCGTGAAAATATACTAATCTATGAACAACGAGAGATAACAGATATTTGCTAATAATTCGTCTATAAGTTCGATCGTCTAAATAGATATCTCGAGATAAGTTTACTTAAAAAAAAAAAAAAAAAGAAAAAAAAACAAAAAGAAAGAAAGAAGAAGAAAAGGGGAAAAAAGAAAAACGAAGAAGTTTCGATAGAAACTGCAATAGAATTTTGTGAAAAAGATGAGATGTTTATATTGATTGGAAATTAATTAGCTTAATTCTATACAATTATATAACGTGTTCTTTTATCATTACCGTCCAAAATCTGTAATAGATTTGAGAACGATAAGAAGATAAAAGAAATTCATCGTTCGAGGTATTTAAAAAACAAATTTTCGCCAAGAGATCATACCGTTAAATAACAAATAATAAATTAAATTATAGATACGTGCAAACATGTGTTAACAAATGTATTTATGAATAAAATTATTAAAATTTCATTTACTGTATTTTGATACTCGAATTACAGCCTGGCCGATTGAGTCCAACCAATTCAAAGTCATAAATATTTAAAGGTCTATAGAAACGCAACGACTTTGATATCAGTTAATATAAGCACGGTTCAACTGGATACAAGTTTTCTTTCACAATAGTAATCGTCCGATTAATTATTCAATTGCGTGGAACAATGGCGCACGGAATTAGCCAGTTCACAGACCTTGTTTATCTATATCAAGGTCAATATCCGATCTATTCCATTAAATGCGAGAGAGTTACGCTATAAATATATAAATAGATCAATTTTCTTTTTGTTTTCAATCATCTCGAAGGCAAATCAACGAAGGTAAAAAAGCGTACTTTATAGTTCGAACGATAAGCGAATAAAAAAACAATGTTTTCACGTAACGAAATTGTGAAAAAAATGAACAATGAAAATTACTTCGAGTGAATTCAATCGGATGTAGAATAATGACCGAACAAGAAATAAGATTTTTCCCAATAAAATTTGAAGTTAGGAATGAAAGCTAATCGAATCAAACTAACTTCGTCGCGATTTATTTTCAGAGACCATTGAACAAAGATTAACATAACAAAGTGTACATTAATTTACAGAGTTACAACGAAACTCGATTCGCGGAGATGTCATTATCGCCGAGACGTAAATAGTACGAATTTAATAAAGCTGCTTAAGTGGCACGAGATTTTATCAATCTCAGCAAGCACACGTATTTCTCATATACCGATATTCTAAATTCTGGCACATGACTTTTCTACTCCACCGACATGAAAAAAGACGTAATTTAAGAAATAATCAATAGATATAATCTTGACTATCGAAATCAAGTTAAAATCATGTTAAAATTAAACTTTTTGATCCATTTAAGAACCTTTGAAAAGAGATAACGAGGATTATAATCTTTTTCTTTATCAACCCAGTACACACACACACATCGAGCTTGAATTTTTCTTCTCTTACTTTTTTTCTTCTTTTTCTTCTTTTTTAACTACATATATCTACTTATCTATCGCTCGAAAGAAATATCGATCGAAACGATGTTACGTGCAGACGAACGAAAATGTCACTCACCTTATAACCTTCCGTCTATTATTAGGATGAAGCCGCTGTGCCATTTCCGGATCAATTTCGGCCAATCTACGATGTAGCACCTCGTTCGTCTCCTCTCTCGTCCACCCGTCGATCTTCATCTTCTTTGAAGGCGAAGACTCGTCTTCCGTTTCTCTTCTTTCCAACGTTTCCTGTGTGTTCCCACCTCTATCTTTGTTGTCGTTATCGCTTGAAACCATCCTCGTTTGATCCTCCTCGTCCTGAGAATTTTTCTTCGGGTCCGAAATAAGTATTTTCCAAAGTACTGACTCTATGTAATAATTCGTACCACCGACGACGATTGGCATCTTCTTCTTCAATATTAAATCGTCCATCTAAATCGATCGAAAGAGATAGTGATCGTAATCGATTTAATACGGGCGACAAAGAGAAAGAGATTTACGATTACGAAAAAAGAAAAAGGAAGAAAGATCACGCGTTAAGTGAGAAAAGAAAAGAAAGAGAAAATAAATAAGTAAATAAATAAAATGTTGCATTAATATCGTAATTAACGGATCATTAATTTTACTACAGCTCTCGTGTTATTAGAACCTCTTAGTTACATTTTGCGATCGTTCAATTAAAGATCGTTATACAGAATTGAATTTACTTTTAACGATGCAATTTATTCCAATAAGCTATTGAAACAGCATATTTAATATCACTCGCAATTAAATCGAAAGATTAATAATATATTTATGAATCGAAGGATAATTTATATTTCTTTATAAAAATTATTATGAAAGACCATGGCTATTTAATAATAAAAAATATCAAGGTCTTTCTTACTTCCTTATTCTTGGACAAAATTCGGCTTCGTTCGGATTTTCTTATCTACGATGCCATACAGGAAGAAGGAGAAGGTGTAGATAATGTGGAGAGAACAAAAAAAGAAATGTTGTATCACGCGATCGTTTTAAAAATCATGAATAATAAAAAGAAAATTGTGGAAAGCTTTGCTTCTTTCTCGAACAGAAAAAGAAAAGGAAAAATGAAGGAAAGAAAAAAAAAGAAACAATACAAAATATATAAGAATAGATTACAATCGGTAGCACCATGTCCCTGAAGTCGGTGACAGAAAAATAGGTGAGAGGATCAACGATGTCTAACATATGATGAACCGCCATTTGCTTTTCTTCCTTGGTCACCTTGGCTGTAACGATGTCTAGACCCTTATACACCTGCGGATTAATATCCAATCTAGATTATCGTAACTGAAAGGATAATGACAGAGGTTAAGAAAAAAAGTTATGGATGGGTTGTAAAAATATATATGCTACTACTATCTCGTTTTCTCCTCGTTATTTACCGCGTAAATTGCATTAATTAGTTTATGCGCGTGTCTCTTCGATGTGTAAGAAAGTAAATGAGTGATTCAATGAGAATTAGGGTCGTTTCTATAATCCAACCAATTAAACGAGAACTCAAATATCACTGTGAGTTTTCAAGAATCCCAGAATATAACGATAGAATAAAGTTCGACACAATATAAACGAAGATGATATCAATGAAAAAGATATGAGAGAAGTGTTTCATTTAAATGGAAAGTTTACGATTATGATCTTTTTATGGGAACAAACTCGTATTTATATTTTCTTTTTTTCTGATCGATATCCGTTTGATCATGTTCATGGTCTAATAACTCTACTTTAAAACGTTATATTAAAGATTAATATTTTTTAATCCTATCGAATCAATTGGATCCAAAACGAGATGGACCTCGACCATATTGTTCGGATTCTGACGGATGAATGTACGTAAGTAAACATATGATTCGACATACTCGACCTTGTATAAATGACTTCATTTTTTCATAGTAACAATAAATAGAAGGATTACCGAACAAAAAATTATTGTTGCGATTAAAAGTAATTTAATCAATGTATCTAAGTATCTAGTATTTGGAAATCATAAATCATTAGATAAATCTTCAATGACAGATCTTCAACATTTATATGTCCAGAAATAAATCTTCGAAAAGAAAGTGTCACTTAAAATTGTTGACTTATCTTTTCACGTAGATTCATCCTCTTTATTAACGATGGTATAGGTGATCAGATCAAGAAAAAAAGATTATGTTGTACCATATCGAAATAAGAGAACCAAATTTCTAAACACTTTTCCGTTTGGATCGAAACGTCAATCAAGTCGGATATTTTCGAAACATGACGGATATTTCAAACAAGAACGGATATTTTCGACAGAGACGACAGAAGCAAAACATAAATGCTTCAAAGAAGAAATAGAAGAAGAAGAAGAAAAAGGAAAGAGCAAAAGAGGAGCTTTCCTTCTCTTCCGTTCGTTCACGTTCGATGCGCACCACTAAGACGGATAAACGAGAATCCAAGAACGTTTCCGATTACGAGAATTTCGACTTTACGCTCAACATTCCATTACGTACACACGACATAGCTCGGTGTGGAACAGGTTTTCAACGTTCCGATCCGGCCGCCAGATGTAGCCGGAACGGCCGTGTCTTCGATCTTTGAACAGGTTTCCGACGTTCTAAAGCGGTCTTCAACCTTCGTTCCGCTTCGATCTTTCGTACTTTTTCATAGGTTTTGCCACTAGAATGAAGTACAAGAAAGATTTCGTGCGAACGAACCCAAACGAGCCCAAAGACGAAATTATTCTTCTTTTTTCGACGTTGAAATTTCGACCGTTTGCATAGTCACCTATAAGTCTGTTATTCTTATCTTCTACCGCGAAGGTACACAAGAAGAAGAAGAAGAGAAAGAAGAAGAAGAAGAGGAAGAAGAAGTAGAAGAAGAAGAAGAAGAAGAAGAAGAAGAAGAAGAAGAAGAAGAAGAAGAAGAAGAAGAAGAAGAAGAAGAAGAAGAAGAAGAAGAAGAAGTACGAGCGACCGGCTCGTTCCACGCGCGCCGAACTCGAGAGACCGCATTCCACCGGTTCGCTATTGAACCTTAAATCGATCCGCAGGATCTCTTTACGAAGGATGTTTGCCAACCGATGAAAATACGATTTTTACTTATATATAAGACAGTTTTCGTGAAAAATTGATAACAGTTTACAATTAAGTAAAAGGATTCGATTATTTTATTCCTTTTTATTCGATCGATTATAACATAGATAAATTTAATTAATTCAAGAAAATATTTATTTAATGAAACAATTACAAAAATTGTAAAAAGAAATGTAATATTATAGAATGTATAATATCCCTTTTAACTGATCTATCGTGAACGCGAGCGCGTATTATTAAAAAGGAATAGTAACCTTCATTAAAAATTCACAATTACCTAACAGCAAGTAGAAAAAATTCGATTATGTGTCATTAGTTTTTACCATCGACGTAATGCAAGTATATTTAATAATTCATATTTATATTTATTTAATGGAACAATGATATCTATAAGAGAAACGTAATGTCATATAATGCAAAAATATTCCTTTTGACGAATCCGTCGTATGCAGAAACGAAGTACGATTAGAACTAATAACTTTCCATTTGTGAAAAATTGACAAGTTCCTAAGATTTAATTAAAAGGAATCAATTACGTCAATTATTTTTATCATCGACATAGAACAGATGCATATAATAATTCATGCAAATAAAAATGTATCTAACCGATCATATATCTAAAATAAAAAGAAACGTAATCTATTAATAAGAAACTTTCGAGATAGAAACTCTTTCGAACTCAATATATCACGCGTAATATTGCTTCTGACAAATCTATCAGGAGGACGAGGATTTCTTGGTGATCATCGTCGATCATAAAATGTTCGGTGAAAACGGTGAATGAATAGAAGAAGTGGTAAAGATCGGAGAGGATGGCGGTGAGACCATTGAGGGCATATCTTCTGCGAGAGGAGCGAAAGCCTCTCTCGAAACCTGTTTCATCCACTGACTGTATATATATATATATATATATATATATATATATATATGTATGTATGTATGTATATACGATGACCGGCTGGCTCATCTCGTATGCGTGTGTGTTTGTGTTTATATGTGTGTGTATTCGCGCACTCACGCGGCTAACGGAACGCGGCAAGAGCCGACTCGCACTCGCTCCGAATTCTCTCTGGGTCGCGCGTACTCTCAACGTTGAAAGATCTCGAGCGATCTCCAACAATAGAACCGTTCCTTGACTTTTACTTTACACGAGTCCGACTTCGTTCCACGATGCTGAACTCCTACTCCTCATCAGCGTATGCCCGGGAATTCGTTTCGAATCATGACGTCATTCCTAGTCTATTATACATCGAAACGAAATTTTGATAGGATAGAAACGATAGTTTCTCTATGAATGATATATATATATATATATATATATATATATATATAATAGTTACCGAATGATATATATATAAATAATATATAAATAATATAAATTAATATCGATTATATATTATTAATAAGAATATATCGATTTCTTTATCCGATTGATATTTCGTTGAATTTATCAGGAGATCTTTTTAATTATACGAACTTGCGATTATTATCGAGTAATTATTGGTAATATATATATATATATATATATATATATATATATTGACCGTTTATTTTGAAAGCGGTGCAAGTTAATTTTTTGTTATTTCGAAAAAATGAAAGGTTAATAATCAATCTCTACGCAACTTCTTTTATTGGCCAATTTTAAATTGAATAAAGTATTGGCATTTTTTAAGATATTAAATATTAACTAATTATAAATAAAAAGTTTACACTAAATTAATCACAAATTATGTGATATCTCAATTTTTAAAAAATGGACTTACACCACTTTCAAAATAAACGGTCCATATATATAATGTGTAATTTATCGTGACAGGTAGGTAATAATTTTCTATAGTTTCTAATTAACATCTTCATCCTATCTTTCGTATTTATATCGAAATATTCAAATCGAACAAATACCTTTACGATTTATTTTATCTCACAACTTTATCTTTATTTACCTATTTTTTTTTTTCTTTAATCAAAGCTTATGAATATTGAATCAGTTTCATTTATATCATTTATTTTTGCATAGTTACTTATCATGATCAAAAAACTCGTGAAAACGATCCAAACTTTCCCTGGTCTGGAAAAGAAAAAGTCTTTCGATCGGTGAAAGTCAAAATTCAAAAGCGTTACTCCCTTAAATGGTTCGATCGCGCGATATAAATCGATTAAAGAACGTAACGTAATAAATCAGCAACATTGATGATATCGTCTGATTATCGCAATAACGAGAGAAGAGTATTAATTAAGATAAAATTGTAGAAATTTTAATCGTGTCTTGATTCGTTAGAATCAACTTTGTCTTTGAAAAAATTAAGAAAAGGCAGATTAGAAATTTAAAAAGAAAAATAGAGAAAGAAAAAAAATAAAGAGAAAGAGAAAGAAAGAGAGAGAGAGAGAGAGAGAGATAGGCAAATCCAATAAATAAGTCAGTCCTCTCAAAGAGGAACTTGCCTTTCTCATTCGTGTCAAAGCATTCAAGCATGGCATAAGTTTATTTAATCATCGATTTACGACTCCGCTACTCCGTAAGCCGATCTTCCAAGAACGTTATTTATTAACACGTTCATCCGTCGTTGTCGTCGTCGTCGTGGACTATCGCTCCCGTAACTAATATATTAACGTTCGAGCAAACGCACGCGAACGTCGTCGACTCTCTTCCGTGACGATCATCTTAAGGATGCCCATTCCAACCATGGTTCTCTTACTCACGAATTATCGTTTTACGGCTATCGAAAAGCTTTCCTTCCACGACCTAAATTCTGTTTCCAATGCTTTTAAATCGATAATAATTTAAATGTCCCTTTAACCTCAGTTACAATATATATATATACATATATATATACATTATAAATATGTATATATATTATATATTATGTATATAATATTATATATAAATATATATATATATATATTATATATATATATTATATATCCGATATATATTATATACACACACGCACGTAATGTCTCGAAATCATTGTTGAAAGAGTAATTAATTAACAAAGTCATTTGTATTACATTATAGTATAGACTTTCACCGGGTCCTTTCCTGAGAAAGCTTGTAAATATATTAGCATCGATATACATCGTTATCTCGTTATACCGTCTAACGCTACATAAATCATAGAGAATCGTCCTAATGAAACTAGAAAATGTAAAGCAGGTGAACCTCTACTGTTCCGATTTGATGCCGTTACTACTTCTATTTATATTGATATTAGAAATAAATAATTTGCGTTCCGTATCGATTCGTCATTACATAGGCAATCCGTTAATAAGTACAAATTCCAAACGATGGTAGCCGAGACGAACGAATCTAAGAGATCTAATTCATGACACCAAAAATAGATGGTGAGCAGGAAGGCTCGACTCTAATCGTTTCCTAGACTCAAGGTCGCCTTAGAATAGTGAAGAAAGAGAGAAAGAGAGAAGCAAGAGAAGAAAAGAAGGAGGAGGAGGAGGAAGAGGAGGAAGAAGAGGAGGAGGACGAGGAAAGGGGGAAAAAAAGGAGAACGGAGAGTGAGGACTAGGAAAAGAGAGAAGCAAGCTAGCCAATCAAAGGCAAAATAGAGAAACGTGCTGTTCTAACGGTCCACCAGAGAGGAGGTAAGTTCACCGTTTAGAATATCCTGCACGATGATTTATTTGTAACGCTTAAAGGAACTCTAACAACTCGAGGGAGACCTCCCACTGTTAGAAGAAGCAATTATCAAAAGCACCGGCAGCACATCGGTGAGGCAATTACGCGAAATGTACTCTCCTTGTGGTTTAGCGTCGTTACTTTAATAATCGTTTCTTATCTACCGGCTCGTTTCGACTCGCCTTTAAGCAAAGAAAGAATAAATAATAGATCTGTAGAAATCGAAAATAATCGAGAATATCTTCTTCTTTATAAACTTTTCCATTCGTACTATTTTATTTATTCGCGTGGAAAAGACAATGATGTTCGGTTAATTATTAATGAAAATTTATGACTACGAAGAAAGAAAGAAATAAAGAAAGAATACGATGTAAGCTATATTTTTATTCGATCATTTCCTTTCTATTGGACCACGTACGATCGAAATATAATGAGGAAAGTTAATCTGGCAAATAAAACAAATTAATATATTATCGTTAATTTATATATCGCTTTTAATCGTTTTTGATGTTTTGTTGTATTATTAAAAAAAAAAAAGAGAAAAAAAAATATTTGGATACGATTCGATGTATTGTCAGAAAACATCGTACAACTTCTAGTTTCTAATCTCTTTCTCTCTCCCTACCTAATCTCGTCTGACCTCCGCACGCGAGCAACCAACTCCGTCGTATGTTTTCTAATCGGTCATAATACGATATAACATGGATTACGATTGGCAAGTTACCGTGTCCGGATGACATTCGTTACATCCGTCGATGCCGATCGTTTTCCTTCAAGGCTTTACTATAATGATAGCAGGATTATCCTCATCGTGCCATTCAAAGCGGCATTACGCTAGGCAGAGCATAGCTCGAACGAATTATTATCGACGAAACGATAATACGAGTGTCGAATATAGAATTTAATAAAAAAAAAAAAAAGAAAAGGAAACGAAGAAAATACAGAATGAAATTTCTATGAATACTTCAATTAGTACTAACGAATGATAATCGAACGGAAGATGCTCGATTAGAAAAACTCCATCGTTGTTTTCAGAATGTTAAGAGTATAATTAATTTTACTGAAAATAAACGAGATATAAATCAAGCAAGTGATTAATAGAAAGTGCGAGTAACATCCAGTCCAGCAAGATGCAGAGATTTTAAAGGAACGTTTCTGCTGGAAGTAGCGTTCCAACTCGGTGAGCTCCTTCTGATTAGAGGTAACAGTAAACCGGACGATAAAGGAAGTTAAGTGTCTGTTTCTTAGAAACCGAAAGCTTTTATCTCTCGTGAAGAAGCGATAAATCCCTCGACTTCTTTCTTTTAACATGTCAAACGCGAAATCCACGAAAGTACGTTCAGAAAGATTGAAAATTTTATATTTATTACGTGATAGAAAAATAATCTTCGAAAATCGATTGACAGCTCGATTTCAATCGAAATATCGATTTCAAAAATCTCGCCAGTTAAATTTAATCGAATTAAGAAACGATGTTCGAATCTCAGCAGAAACTTGCCAAATTCGGGTTTCCATTTCGGTTTCATTCGGCGAACGTCCGATCGTACGAGGTTAAGCTGACAAGACGTTTTGAATCGAAATATCGATTCGAATCTAGGCAGTTAAATTAAGTCGAATTTAGAAGTGTTCGAGTCTCGGAACAAAGTTGCCAAATTCAGCTTACCATTTCGGTTTCAACCGGCAAAAGTCGGAACGAGCGAGAGGTTCAAGCTGACAAGGAGAGAGAAGAAGTAGAGAGGAGAGGACGGAGGAGAAGGAAAGAGGAGAAGGACGAGGGACGGGGGAGTCTAATAAATTAGCCAAAAAAATTCACGTTGAATACTTAATCAGTAGAAAACTTAGTTCGCATAGCTACGCGTAGAAAAGGCTCATCGGTGCTAAGGCATATTAGAATTGGTTAGACGCTTACGGTCGGATAGCTCGTATCAGGAAACGTCGGTTTAAGTATGTTAGGCACGAATAACGCAGGACATTTGGACGAACGAGCTCGCGCAGGACGTTGGCGTCGTTGCGAAGAACGCCTTGCAAAGTGTCTCTTGCGATTTCCGGAGCAACGATAAACCAAAAGGAAAGCCGACTGCTCCTTTCTATCGAATCTTTAAAAGTCCCGTTACCGTTTTAGATTTTAATATTCATCGAAAGCGCGTTATGCTATATCAAACTCGAAATGGTAATCTAACACGCGAAAAAAAAAGGAAGAAAGAAAGATAGAACGATTTATGAGACTTGCGAATTCGTTCTCCAGAGACTTTCGATGTGTTCAGATGCTTTTCTCTTTTCTTTCAGTTCTATCGTAAAATCTTATATGGAATATGTTTGGCCAAAAACTTAAGCACAGTCGACGGTTTGGGATTATATAAAAAGAAAGAAATAGAACACGCATGTACGTGAATATTAAAACATTTATAAATGTTACGTGTGTGCGTACACGATCTAACATGGAACATATATTGCTTACATATACCTAATGAATTTATAAAAAAAAAGTACTTAAAAAAAGTAGCTAATAAAATGTATTCGAAAAAATATATGTGTAGTTAAATACATGTTTATGTTACTCCTTTTGATTTTTATAAGAAACCAAACTTTTCCCAAATTTTTAATTTTGCGCACGTCAGGCGATTCCTTTTTCGTTCGTCGAAAGAAATTGAATAAAGAAATGACGCTCGAAGAGATGATGGAGAAAAGAAAGAAGGCCTTCCGTGAAGAGCACCGAAAAACTCTTAAAACCAGCTTGCAGAGCAAATAACGAAAAGATTTCGGGGACCTCCTTGGAAAGCCTGTTGAAGGTCCTCGATGATGCGGACTTTCCTTTGTCGGTACGTTTTCCAAAGTACTTTAGCCACGGGACAAAAAGAAGAAAAAAAAAGGAAAAGAAAAAAAAGAAAAGATGGAGGAAAGAAGAAGACATCAAGTTGATCAGGGATCATCATCGCGAAAGATCGATCGACCACCAAGAGAAAACGGAAACGCAAAGCTGATCATAAATGCGGTGAGACGATCGCACGGATGGCGTGCGTCTACGATAAATCTAAAAGATAAGCTAGTAAAGTGAGAGATCGTTAAAGTAATTATTCACAGCCACGGGAATTCGTATCTTACTGCCACGATACAAAGTTTCCTCGTGAAATAAAGATAAAGATAAAGATAGTTCACCAAGTGTTCATTTTTTTCTTTTTTCGTCATTATAAACAAGTTCTTCGTTAAAATGTTATACTTAATCTCCTTTAATTCGCAATAAAATTTACAAAATCATATAAATTAATTTGCTATAAAGAAGTAAAGATAAAGAATTATATATATATATATATATATATATATATATATATATGTATGTATGTATGTATGTATGTATGTATGTATGTATGTATGTATGTATGTATGTATGTATGTATATATCGTGGAAACTTTACAAAGTCATTCATTTGTAATTCATTTCATTTTTAAAAATCATTTTACTTTTTCTTTTCTTTCTAATTTAACTCACACCCGTTCGAATTTCATTTTAAATAATAATCTTCGTATCAACAATTCATCGTACTTTTATTTCTTACAATTTACCCCCATTTTACTCCGAAGATCCTTAAACATAGAGGAACAACGAGAATATCTACAAAAAGAAGATTGTCTGAACGACCGGTCAAAGTTATTCGAAATCTCGAAATCGAATTCAAATTCGTGCATCTCGAAAACAAGAAGAATTATATGGAACTTACGGACGAAGAAACAAATTAATCCATGATACGTTAGTAGAAAGATCCTTTAAAGAGAGAAGGTGGATACCTTCTTTTAAAGTATTCCACCTAACTTGGTGGCTTCGGTCTCTATCGTTTTGGGGTACCTGCGTTTACGAAAACTGGTCCAGGAACGGGATGGTGCATACAAACGATCATTCCTTCTTTCTCAAGTATACGCTCATCACGATTATCCTTCCTTTTCCCGCCGTTGATTACCCGTCTCGCTTTATCCGCTGGTAGAATCGCATCCCCACGTCGTATCGTATTCGAGTTTCTCACGTCATCCTCTTATCAACTCGAAGAACCGGTCCTCCTCCTCCTCCTCCTCCTCCTCCTCCTACTCCTACTCCTCCTCCTCTTTCTCTCTTCTTCTTCTTCTTTCTCTTTTTTTCTCTTCATACTTCTACTTCTATGTATTTCTTCTTAACAACGAAGTATGTACACACACATGTAAATATATTATACGTTGCGAAAAAAGTTTCCTCGTAATTTTCCTTTTAAAGAAACGATAAGAAAAGTTACACTTATATACCTATAATTCTCTTTCTTTCTCATTCACTTTTCCGTTTTGTAAAAATTCGAGATTTGCCAAATCCTACGATTTCTCATCGTTATTATTATCATTGTTGTTGTTGTTATGTTATATTTGTACTATCCTATTAATAAGAGACTAAACGCCGGAATCGAGATGAGAATTTTAAACGTGATTCGGAAAAGAAAAGAACGAATTAGTGTTTCACTTGCCAGAGTAATGCGATCCGATAAGCGATGGGTAAGAGATAAGAGGCACTGCTTCCAGAAGGGTGCTTTGAAATGTTACGAAGAATCGGGACAAAGGATCTATGAAGAGAGTCCTCGAGAGATTTCTATCGACTCTCATTGCGTGCGATTCGAGTATGCCGGAAGAAGGCGATCACTGTCGATATTCATCAAAGTATGAAAAAAAAATGGAGAAAAAAAGGAGCAATCATTTCAATGCATACATATGATATTCCATTACAATGCTACATTGTATAGAGTAGTTATCTCTTTAGATGAACTTCCAACACGCAATTTTTATATTATCTCTTATTTAATTATACCTTATTGAAATCGTATAAAACGTAATTAGATTGTATAAATTCATGTGATTTTGTTAATCCTTGAGTTTTTTTGTACGTCCGAGGACGATGAAATGTGACGATACAATTTTTTATTTCTTTTTGTTTTTTTGTTTTTTTTTTCTTTTTTTATATGTTTGAGATTATTTCGTTACAAGAGAAAATACCTTTTTTTTGTTTTCCTCTATAATTGATAGATAATATGGACAATGAGAGAAACTGAGAAAGAGAAAACAAATCATTAGCGACGTTAAATCGATACTAATTACTGCGAAAGTGAAACGTGTTTTGCGTTTATTACTCATGAAGAAGAAGACGAGTTCCGTCCTATCAAAAAAATATTGTTCGAGAGTTTGCGTCTTAATGATGGCCAATTTCTTTTCTTTTTTTATTAGATATATAATAATTTTTTCGATTAACGACGACCGTACGAGGACTCGTTGAAATCTCATTGTATCATAGATAATCGTTCAACGACAAAAAGAACGAAATCCACCTTCCTTTTAAATCTATCCCCTTTTAAAATCTTTTTCGATTTTACTAAAAGTTAGATAGATAAATCGAACAACGAACGTTCACATTAATGCACGAAATCAATTTAAAAGATCAAAACGTACTTCCCAAGCGTACAAAACCATGTTCTCGAATTCTTGGAAATTAAGATAACGTTCGGAATTTTTGGAAGCTGCCGACACTTTCGATCAATTTTAACTAAAGAGTAGAGAAGATTACCGATATTAAATTTATGATGAGAGGGAGAAGGTGAAAGGTCGATTGTGTCAAGCGATTATTGATTTTCGTTTCGTGTCAAAGCGAAAGAAAGCCAGTATTTTGAAAATCGAACGTGTACGTAATATATATGTGATGTGTGTAGGACAGAAAAAGGAGGGAGAGAGAGAGAGAGAGAGAGAGAGAGAGAGAGAGAGAGAGAGAGAGAGAGAGAGAGAAAAGGAAGGAAAGATACAGGATTCATTGATAAAACCGAGCAATCGTTCGAACAACGTTCAATGCCGTGAAAGCTAATTAACCGAATCATTAATTGGATCGGATCAACTCCTATAGATCAGCCAATCGCGAGACCACCATCAAATGAGAAACGAATTCGCGTTCGTTTTATCGCTTCTCGTGTGGGTAACCTCGTGTAGCAATCAATTTCGTTGGCACGGCTCATTAAGAATTCCCGTTTACTATGTATATAAAATGTGACGGAACAAAAAGCCCTCATTGGTGACCACGATGCCACGTGATGGCGTTTGGAAGCAAACCAAAGGTTTCTATTTGAAAAAGTGTCGTCAAATTTTTGTTTCAACATCCGCCTATCGGTACGAAAAATTATTTAGCGGGAGCAAATGACATCTTTTTTTCTTTCTTTTTTTTTTTTTATTTATTTATTTCTTTACTTATGCTTTCATTCATACTAATGACACTGATAACCGAAGTAACACTCGCAAAGAGAAAGCCGCTCGTTCGAAATATCTCGTAACATGCATGTCACGTTAGATACATTGAAAATTTGCTGATCTTTAAATGAGATAACTCGAAAATGTATTTGGATCTTTAGAGAGATACTATTCGTTAATGGAATCGGTTGAAAAGGAGTTCGTATAAATACTTTGTATCGAATAATATGTATAGAAAACCGTGACAAATCGATCATACATAGTAACGTTTGCATAAACGATAGTAATGGTAATAGTAATAGTAGTAGGCATGCATTCTATCAGCATAATTAAAACTTTAGAAGAAGGTTATCATCGAACGCCGTTCTCCTTGACGGGCCCTCCTAACACTCGTTCGTTGTGTAATGCCGTCCGACTTCTTTCCACCTTTCTTTTTACTTGCTTCACGAACTGGTATACGATCACAACTCGATTCGTACTCTCCAATCAGGTGACAAATTTTTTTATCTTTGCTCAATGCTCGTAAAATTTGTACTTTGTGAGCAGCTTTGATTGCTAAAAGGATCAATAAATGTCAAAATAGGAAATAAAATGTTGTGAAATGTTTTATCTTGTAATAAACAGTTATAAATAGCTAAACCTAGTAGATTGTTAATCGATTAATTTTTGTTATTATATTATATAAAGTACAAAGAAAATTTTAACATTCCTTTAACAAAGATGTCCTTTTATTATTACACACCATACGTACACTTAAATATACGATCAATCGAAATATATGCAAGAATAAAAAGAAAGATAATTGTAAGAATTATTCACGACTACGAAACGATCTCTACTAGCCCACCCAAGCGGTTAAATGTCAAAGACGAAACTATCGACGTCAACAAAACCACGATATCATCATGTGCTTCCTTCTATTAAACTATTCGCGAAACTAAGACGAATCATCGCATATTAACGAGAAAAATGATGACTTATTTTCAATGTTAGTAGTTTCTCAGAAAAATATATATCTTTGTTAAATCAAAACAAAAATAGAAACATCTTGATAGCATCGTCAAGGAATAGAGAACTTCCGAATAATATTTAAATATAAAAAAAGAAAGGAAAAGAGGAAGAATGAAAGAAAGAAGAAAAAAAAGATTAAATTTTTAAATCATACCTCGTGACACTCGCTCACTCTGTAGAAAAATTCAACTGTCATCGTTAGAACTGAGTCATCGTACGAGTGATTCAACATGAATGTCGTTCATCTCTAAGATGTGTGTGCATATGTGTATGTACTTAAATACATGAATATTAATCGTCGTTAGGTCATATTTGCGAAGCTAACCACGGAGT
Organism: Vespula vulgaris; assembly: GCF_905475345.1. Lineage (NCBI taxonomy): Eukaryota > Metazoa > Arthropoda > Insecta > Hymenoptera > Vespidae > Vespula > Vespula vulgaris. The sequence continues at coordinate 8,300,199 of NC_066586.1, read as the reverse complement.
AGCTCAAGAATCGAATCGACGAAACTTCCAACGAGTATGAAGAAGAAATCCCGATCGTATTTCATTACGAATGATAATTCATGCCAATCGAATCGTCCGTTTATGCTTGTTTACGACGTGCTTAAAAATAAAAGAAAGTGAAAGAATATCGAAAGAAAATCTTCTCATAGCGGATCTTTTCTTCGATCGATCATCATCGAAAAGAAAATACGGAGGATGAAAAAGATGAGATGAGCGTGGGAAACCCGTACATGAAGAATTTTATTTAAATTGCTCGCACGAGGCTCGTGTTTCGTCGTCTCGAAGGAATAAATTAATAAAGACAATTATGAATCATTCGTTCAATTATCTTACAAGATTATTAAAATTCGCATACCATAAATAATTTTCATTCTATAATCGATTGACATAAAAAAAAGAGATTTCCCTTTCCGACTTGGTTAGAAGTTTTTAATTCAAAAAAAAAAAAAAAAAGAAAAGAAAACGAAAGGAAAAGAAAATCAAAAGAAATCGCGTATGAAGGGTTAGAAGCAACATCTCCAAAAAATAAATAAATAAATAAATAAATAAATAAATAAAAGGAAGAGAGAAAGTGTGGGAGTGACGAGATACAAAGTTGCCAGGTGTAAACTTGTTCGAATGGACAAGAAGAGTTAAAAAAAATTACTACTCGAAAGATAACCTTGGATGGCCGAAAGAGCGACCTTGATGTGCCAATTGCGCGAGCAATCACCGAAGAGAGGTCATCGACTACGAACGAGCGGACGCGATCCTTTCGCATTGATCACGAAACACTCGAAATCCCGTTCAAGTGCTCGATCTACATGCCAGCGATCGACCAATGATCGGGTAACGATCGCTTTCCACTCTGAATTCCACTGCGAGACGACATCCTGATCTATACGACGATAAACTGAACGTTTCTCTTCTCTCTCTCTCTCTCTCTCTCTCTCTCTTTCTGTGTGTGTGTGTGTGTGTGTGTATCTTTGTTTTTTCTCCTTCATTTCAAATTTCAACTTTATCTTTAATTGTATCTCACGTTCTATTTAATGCGTTCATTCAATCTATTAAATGTTTAACATCGAAATGGATAGATAAAAAAATGTTAAATATTTGATATAGCTTTCTTTTTCTAGCTCTCTCTGTCTCTTTCTCTCTGCAACCAAAAATTTTTCTCTTATTAATTAACGCTCCCCTATCTATTATTTTTCCTTCGGTACATATCATTATCTCGGTAAAAAAAAAATGGATCAATACGTCTCTCTCGTACTACGGAAATTTTATTTCCTGTTAAAAGAACAAAAAAAAAATCAATTCCTTCTCGACAACACAAATTGTTTTTAAAAAAAGCCCCGGGATCTCTCTCTCTCTCTCTCTCTCTCTCTCTCTCTCTCTCTCTCTCTCTCTCTCTCTCTCTCTCTCTCTCTCTCTCTATTAATATTTTCTTCTTCGCTATGATGGAGACAAACACACTTTTTATTAAAACAGGTTTTTTTTTAGCATTCGGATTGATTCATACGATTCGTATTGAAAAGCTTTATCACATCCTAAAAAAGAAAATTCTATTAAACATTATCCAAACAAATTCAGGATACTCTATCACGAGAAAAAGCGATTTGTATCAATAAAAGAAATAAAGGTAGTATTCTCTGAACGTTACAGGTTTCTTCTTTCGTGTGTTTTTTCGTTACGCGAAAAACTCGTTGTCGATACTACTATTTTTAACAAGTGCAAACAACGCGTCAAAAATTTCGAAAGCGTTTTTTTCTCGAAGCTAACTCTCATCGATATACTACCACCTCAAGTGATAGATAGTATTCATCACTTTCGAAATCCCTCGAGGACTTTACGAGTTATATTTTTCTTTTTTAAATTTACGTGTACAGATAGGTGTTCTTGAAATATCATCGACTATGTAACACTGGAACTATCTTAGAGATTAGAATTAAAAAACGACCGTATCTAAGACTGACGGAACAATATTAAAAAGAAGAATAAAATAAAAGGATACGAAAAACAAAAAAGAAAAAAAAAGGAAACAAGAAACGTAACTGCTCGTAAAGATCATAATTAATGGATCAGTCTCAGTCAGAAATTATCTGACGGAGGTGTAGTGGTATCTATCGAAAGGAAACGACGTTCGCCATTAGTCAGCGTGAAAAAAGTTTCAGTCTTTGGAGGTCGGTGACCTCGCGAAAACGACGCGTATTTCCGTCCTCGAGCGCTTAACCCGTTCTCGCCCACACCACTAGCAAAGCAATACCCATCGCCATTCCCATCAGCATTACCGGTAAAAGAAGAGACTCTTCTCACAAGCCAAAGAAAAACTCTCATTAACGTCTTTCCACTTTCTCGTTTCACCGTTATCAACATTGCCACTAAAGTTCTCGTGGAATGGGTTCGATTTCGTAACGAATAGAAATAGTTTTGTTCGGTTAACTTGACTTGATTCGATTTATTTTTGCTATTACCGTTTGAAATTAGACAAGGTGAATCGAGTATTATAAATTATTCGATCGATACGAAATGTTTGTTGTGTCGAATGATATTGAAATTTTCATTACTTTGAATATTTAATTTGCTGAAGTTAAACGTACAAATACATATATATGCATATATATATATATATGTATATAATATATATTATAAATTATTCGATCGATACGAAATGTTTGTTGTGTCGAATGATATTGAAATTTTCATTACTTTGAATATCTAATTTGCTGAAGTTAAAAGTATAAATACATATATGTACATATATACATATATATATATATATATATATATGTATTTTATATATACAGTATTATATATATATATATATATATATATATATATATATATATAGTATTATAAATTACTCGATAAATACGAAACGTTTGTTGTATCTAATGATATTGAAATTTTCATTACTTTGAATATTTAATTTGCTGAAGTTAAACGTACAAATACATATATATGCATATATATATATATATATATATATGTATATAATATATATTATAAATTATTCGATCGATACGAAATGTTTGTTGTGTCGAATGCTATTGAAATTTTCATTATTTGGATATCTAATTTGCTGAAGTTAAAAGTATAAATACATATATGTACATATATACATATATATGTCTTTTATATATATAGTATTATATATATATAGTATTATAAATTATTCTATGAATACGAAACGTTTGTTGTATCTAATGATATCGAAATTTTCATTACTTTGAGTACTTAATTTGCTGAAATTAAAAGTACAAATACACACACAAATATATATATATATGTATATCCTTATTTTCTGTTTTCCTTTTTATTACATTTCTCTCGATCATTCATTTATCTAAACTTCTTATTAAAAATAAATCATAAGGAATGCATTGTACATTATTTTACCGACGTTAATTATTTTACATGGAACAATGTTGTAACAACATTTCTATCGAAAAATAAAGTCCTTCTCGTGAAAAATAAAAATACGTATAAAAATGCATGCCACACCGTGAAGTTCTAAGGAAACGTGAAGTTCTCGAAGATACTTCACGTAAGCAAGACTTAACGAAGTCTCAAGGAAGATCGAATTAGCACTTGCACGTTCTTTCGAGCTCTTACGTCTTTTCTCGTTACGGAAAAACCACGAGACGAAAGCCGGCGCCAAGCAATTGCTATTGCTGATGAATCAGCACGCTTATCTCGGCGTAACGACGAAAACGTAACGGAGGCATAAAAAAAAAGAGGGAGCAAGAAATAGAGACAAAGAGATACAGTTGCACTTTGTTTTACTCTCCACGCGAACTTTTTCCCGAGAACTCAAAAGCGTCGCTGTGATTACACGTGTTATTACGTTGTTATCACGTAACGTTGAGATTTGCGGGGTTATGTAAGTCGACATTCTAATCGCGAGACGCGATAAAAAAAAAAAAGAAAGAAAAAAAGAATAAAAATGCCATTGAGCATGTACAAAGTAGCAATGAATTCTAACTCGTTATGCCGTTAATCATAAGCGTACAATAAGCTCTTCTTGGAACGCGATGTGATTTCAAACTGATGACGCGTTCTTCTCATTTCCTTTCAAACCAATGCAATTGATGTCGAGACTCTTTCGTAATTGCATATCTTAGAAAATTATTACGAATCGGTTCACGTATCGTCTTACTAACTATATTCATGCAGAAAAATCGATCTAATCGTAAATCGTACGTAAAAGTCGAACGAATTTCTAATTTCTCTCTTTTTTCTTTTTATAAAAACGTATTCAGATTAGAACAATTAAAGAAAAACGTTTAAATTAGTATAACGTTTAATAGCGTATAGTGTTAATTGTAATAATTAAAAAAAAAAAAAAAGAAATACAAAATTGAAACAAAAACGTTCGATTGCATAACAACGATAATGTTAAAAAAAAGAAAAAAAGAAAAAATCAGGGAATCGTAAACGTACTAATATTCGCAACGAACACAATAATACTGCCGAAGCAAGATTAGAAACCTCAGAGTCAAGGCGAGTCGCCTTCTTTTAGCGACATCGATATATACGTTCAATGAATGTATAAATTCATGCATGAATGAAGGTTAAAACCGACAGTTTCTTACGTTACACTACTACATGCATCATCGAAATCACAATAATAATGTTTATCTGATGAGTTAACCTGTTTAAACTTAACGAGCTTGGCACGAAACTGATAGCAAGAAGAGGAACATTAGAATACGAAGTTTCCGCTAACGTAATTACATGCCATAACCGATAAAATATGAATATAGTTATTCTGAACGCGATCGAGTACATTATGTATTCTTTTATCGAAAATCTTAAGAAACGTATTTTCCGTCTACAATGTTTCTTGTGATTTCCCTATTTATCACGTATTCATCCTAAGAAACATTTATATACACGTTTCTATGGATTTCCTCTTATGAGATGCAGAACGAATGAACCGAGAAGAAGCGAGAATTAAATGATTTGTGAATTGAAAATTTGCAAACGTCTTCCAGGATATTTTTTGCCCTTTGACACTACGATTCTGCAAAAAGAGAGAACTGCTTACGGAATCGAAGCTTGCTCAAATCGATACGAACAAGTATCCAGAGAAAATAAAGCCGATAAATCGAGCGATCGATGTATCATTAGAAGCGATAGTAGAGAATATATCGACCATGTTCATGAATTTTTATCGTTTGCTTTTCCGATAAACGAAGGTGTAAGTAATTTCCTTCGATTTCCTTGTTCGGAATAATGTGATAAATAGTTTTTGAAATAAAAATCAAGGACGAGATAAACTCTGTTTTTCTTTCGAATAGGAACGATCGATAAACGTAAGATCGTAACAGCTGTTCGATTTTCATCGATATAACTTCGAGATGATTTTGTTATCGATTGTCGTCAACTTTGAAAATCTATGAGAAATCGTCGTCAGATAACGATCGAATAGCGAGAGAACGTTAGCTGGTAGTAGTGCGAGTGGTAAAATATAGCAAACTCCAACTATATTTTTTTAAAAGACAAGATCGAGGCGAGTCAGCGAGTCTGGCGTAGGCATTCGAGTCGAGTCTCTTAAGGACCATGTCGACGAAGAACATCGTAAATTCGCGTCATCGGAGCGTGGATTTAAAACCGGTTGGTTGCCTCCGAGTACCTCTCGTGTGACCAGCTGAGTTCGATTTTTACCGTAATTCGAGCGAACGCTGTACAAAAGGATCGAAACATAATAACGAGAAAGGGCAAGGGAACTTCGACAAAAAATATTAGGCTTCCTACGAAAATATTCGAGAAAATATAAAATGAAAGTTATATAAAGAACGTTAGGAGTAACGAAGGATAACGTTTGTATGTTAAAAAGAGACATCAAACCTATCGTCTTAAAAATATTACAATGTATTAACTACAAAGTCAGATAAATCTATAAATCTCGTGGTCAACGTCTCTCCGGAATCTCTTAATGATCGACCGATAAAAGTGATCGATCATTTCTGGTCCGTTCGAGCTCTTTAAATCGTTCGCCGTAGCAACGAGTATTATGTTGATTATTCGATCGTTTCAGATCAAGTGGTTACAGATAGATAGATAGATCATTTTTCTTACGCGCAGTGAGACCACTCGTGAAGTTACTTCATCGAAAGTCGATCTCTCTTTCTCTTTCGATCATGATCGACATGGCTTTTTTGCCAGTGTAACTAATTATTAAGTAGTAAACGGGCACCACAAATAACGCGGAAACAACTTAGACGGAAATTCTGCAAATATAGTCTGCGATTATATTCAACATCGATCTTTTCTATTACACGTAAAATAAACAAATTGCTGAAAAAAGAAAAAAAGAAAATTGTTTGTTAATTTCGATTATCGAATCAATGATGTTGAATCATCCATCGATATGAAATCTGTATTATCTTTATCAATTTTGAAGCATTTATATACTTATAAGAAAAAAATAGATGTAGATAAATTATATAAAATATATCTAATACATATATAATACATTTATTAGAAAATATTTATTATTATTATAGCATCTGATAAATTTAATATATTAATATTATATGATATATAATCTATTTCCAAATTATAATCATGATTTTAATTAAATTAGAACATATTTATAAAAAAGTAAATTCCCCTTCCACACACAGTGTATGTGTGTGTATGAGAGAAAGAGGATGTAAAAATATGCCTTAGGAAAGAAAAGAGTACTTCAAAAGGATTCTAATATAAGATAGGAATTATAACACTATTTAATTAATTAACGATGTTATTTAATTAAGTAAATAATAGTGAACGTCAAATTGGACACAAGTATTTCCGTTAAATAACTACCTACTCGAAATTCGAAATCTTTTTTCTCAAAAACGATGGACGGAAATAAAATGATTTTTTTTTTTTTTACTCAAAAATATATGTATTGAAAACATTAGAAACAACTCATCAAAAAATATCGACCAATATCGAGTATCTAATCGAACCGTATAAAAATAACATGGCCATCATCAGTTGATAAATATTTTTCGAGATCTTCGACGGTAGACACTCTCCAATTGAAACGGTCCATCTAAAATCAAAAAACCAAATGATTTAGTCAGGTTCACAACAAATTCACGAGTCACACGTACGAAAAAGTTGTCGTTTTTATGTTATTTTTAAAAAATGAAGATCGATTTAAAAAAAAATATAAAATCCTCAACGATCTTTAAATTTAAAAACAATCTATCGGATAGTTTTTCAGATATGATATGCACCAGCTTCAAAAACAATACTTTTAGAAAAATTCATTTGAAGCTTCTACGGTTCTATTATCGTTATGTGAAAAATTTTTAACTTTACCTACAGTTCTATTATCGTTAAGTAAAAATTTTTTAACTTTACCTTCATCGAGACCATATAGAGCATCCACTCTCAGTAATCCTTCAATTGGTCCCTCTATTTGTTCTCAATTATTCCCGTCCGATATCTTTTTTTATTTCAACACTTCGAAACAATAATATTTTACAAAAAGTATTCGAAACATTTACCTATTGAGCTATTATATTGATAAGATCATAGATGATCGAATTCTATAACTTTGTTTTACACATATTTTTAGAAATATCGATTTGAAATTTTCGAGATATATTCTTAAAATTGGAAATTTTTGAAAAATACGAAAACAAAATTTCTAGATGGACATGATCCCTTAAAAATACGAAAGAGATTATATCAATACTAAGGAAAATGTTTGAGAAATTATTTTCAACTTCAGAAAAATACTTACAGCATGAACAAGTCATTATCAGCTATTGTCATGATGATATTATCCTGCAAAGTAAGTCCTAGAAAATCTTGGAGTTTCATTTACAATATCAATTAAATAATGAACATACGAGTATACGTCAGAATAGAATTATATCCGAATTTGTAATATCGATTGAATTACTCATGTCCTATTTGATAGTTATGAAAACTGTTAAATAGAGTAGTGGTTCTTATCTTCGATATAAATATAATGATCTCCTTCATCATAACCCAACGTTTGAATGCACCAGTATTTTTACAACCTGTATCTAGAATATTTCTAAAATATTTGGTTAAATTTTAAGAGTCTATTTTACTATGTAACTCTGTGGAAGAAATAATTTCAATATAAACCAGAACGATTCAAAAACGCTTGAAGGCTAAACCAGATTCAGAAACGTTTCATATCTGTATTAAAGTCCTTCACTCGTCATATCTGTTGACCGCAACAAATGTTGGAAATGGCCTGCTTCAGCATCAATACGTCGCCTCATGTTCTGCCGAACAGGAATCTCGACAGTATTCCAAATGCGATGACATCCATACAGAATACGGTCACGTAGAATGTCTACGTTAGGGACCAGTGTGGCATAAACAAGTTGTTTGAGGTATGCCCAAAGAAAAAAAAAAATGTAGGGGATTGAGGTCCGGAAAACGTGCAGGCGAAGCAATGGATCTTCTTCTACCAATCCAACGACCAAAGTACCGTTGATCAAGATAGTCCATGGTAGTGTGACTAAAATGAACGGAAGACCCATCATGCACGAACCGCATTTGACGACGCGTCTGTAATAGAACATCGTCTGGTAACGTAGGTTACGTGTTTTCTAGAAATTGCCTATAATTGGCACAACTCAGCCTACGCGGCAGAAACCACGGTCCAATTAGATATTCGCCAACGATGCCAGTCCAGACGTTCCACGAAAACTACTCCCGATCCCGTGACTGTGAAATAGCATGTGGATTTGTATCTCTCCGTTTATGAATATTATTACAAACGTTGATAATTCACTACGGCATCACGCGTGAACTTTCCCTAATCTCTGCGAAAAGCAGATAGAGCTGCTGAAAATGAGGTCTATAATGCATCGTTGCAAATATCGGCCACGAAACATGACTCGTGGAGGGTATGTAGTCAGCTGGTGAAAACGCCTGCACCCGTTGCACATGATATGGACAGAGAGAAGCTATTCCCGTGAAACTCTCCACAAACTCTTATGTGAGACAGCAATATCACCGATTATCCGTCATATAGACCTTCCCACTTCTTCCGAGATCCTGCCAAACACCTGCTCTTTAACCTGGGCTGTTCGAACATACCTTTCACGGCCCCTATCAACGATGCGAGGCTGAAAGCATCCTGTCTCTCCAAAGCGCTAATAAATAACCACAAACGTATACTTTCTTGGACATCGTCGGTCTGGATAAGATTCTCGATAAAGACGCTGCGCTACACATATGCGGCTATTTCCATTTGCTAGTTCATGCATGAAATAGATGTCTCTCATCTCGGCGTTTGAGTACAGAAGATACATGGTCTTTGTAATACTAAGCTGTACAAACACACAAACTCTCTTGTATACACTGTATAACGAACTATTTCAATGATCATAATGATTTACGAATACCAACATGCACTGTAACTTGGATAAGAAACGATTCCGGACCTAGGTTTATACAAACTTATTCTTTCTTTAGCGTTAATAGAACACGTTCGCAAAATTTGGACAACGCACTTCAAGAACGATATATCAAGAAAAAGATATATATATATATATATAAATTATAATTTTCATTTAACGCGTAGGAACATTAAAGTACATAATAGCAAAATTTCGATATGACGAATCCTTCGATAAATATTAGGTCAACTATTTCGAATTCAACGACCATCATGGTTGCTTCCTTTTGCTCCAGAATAAATAGAAACGAAATTAGAGAGATAGAAACAACAGTAATAATAGCACGTGACCGTCTTAACGAAACGTGCCTTCAGGGTCCTTCAACATTCCACTATCACATTGACACGCCCCTGGATAGGCGAGAATTTAAAGGGCAACGAAAGGACCGGTGTGTGCGCGCACGCGCCCCAACATTTTTCTTTTTTCTTTTTTCTTTTTCTTTTTTTTTTTTTTCTTTTTCTTTACTCCACATTCCTACTACTCCTACTCCTCATGCGTTGACCACGTTGTCGATCGAAAGCGGGAATGACACGTACTCATTTAGTTAATTATCGAACAGATATATCTGTTCGTCTATTTAAAGTAGCAACGAATCATACGCTTTCTACAAACCTCCAATCGTTTTCAGATTGCTGATATATTCGACAGAAGAAAAAATGTTGGAAAATTAATGAAAGAAAAGATCGATTCAGCTCTATATAATCCACTCTATCATTTTTCGTTAATTCTTTTTTAATCCTCTATAATGCAATCTAACTTCGAAATTGAACACGTTCATATATCTTATTTCATTTTCTTTCTTTCTTTTCTTTTTTTTTTTTTCGATCACAAAATTAATCATCATTCACATATCAATACTGTTATACTTGGTATAAATTTTACATTACATTATTTGTGTTTGAATAATAAAAAAAAAATTAAATTACGGAGAATTAATTTTTTTTTTACTTTTTGTTATCACTCCTTATTATAAAATATCTGCTGTCTCAGAAGTAACATTGATTGATTCACGAAAGAGAGAGAGAGAGAGAGAGAGAGACATTGAGAAACTCAGTGAGAGTTACATTGTCTTATCGATAAAGAAAGAAAAAAAAATTAAGTATGCGTGTACGTTAATAAGTATCGTACTACAGAACACATTTCGCGAGTAAGTACACGGAACGCTTCGCAACAGAACATTAATGTCCATGAATTTTCATAATCAAATATTTTCTCTTCGTGCGCGTCATTGTGCCAAGGTCGAAGAAGAAGAATACTTTGTCGATCGGAAAATTTTAGTTTCTTTCTTTTCTCGCTCGAAGAAAAAAAAAGCAAACTAAACGCAAGAAAATTATAAATACTACATAAGTGCGAAAATATAAAAACGAATGAATCATCTGTTTCTCGACTCTTAATAAGAAACTTTAATAAAGTTAACTCTTTACAAATCAATCGTTTTTTGTCGAACAAAAAATGTTCTTATGTGAAAAACTTAAAGTAAAACTCAAAGTATAACAATTATCTTATATCTTAATAATATTGCACTATATTAAGTAGTAGATGCAAATAATTCATATAATTATTAAATCATTTTTTGTCGATAACAATTTAAATATACAAATTTTTTAACCGATGAGCTACCTAGACTGTTAAAAGACATTTTATCAAAGACATCGAATGCGGTTTCAATATGACAGACGTTCGACTTCACGCAATGCATCAGATATCCATCTTTCGTGAATTTTTTTTTTTATAAGGACACGCGAAGGTCATAGTATCATAGGTCACTAGATTGATGTCTATTACAACGCCACATTATAAAGAACAGATGTTAATATGAAAAAGAAAATGATGATGACCTTGAAATGGCATTCAAAATGATCTTGAGGGGATATTTTTTATCATCGCCAGATGCACGCCCTGAAGCTACATAAACTCCTCTTAGTCATTTTTTCTTATTTTCAAAAGCGATAGAAATAATTTAGACGTTCAACATAACTGAGACATACTATATACCTATACATATGTACTTTAATATAAATAACACATATATACGTATATGTGTGTATGTGTGTACTTAGTAAACATTAACTTTCGAGATATGAACGAACCGTGATGCTTTTATGACGAAATAATAAAATAAAATCAAAAAAAATACAGATATACGAACGTGTGACTTGAAAGTTATATGACGCTATAGAGGTTTAACGTAAAAATAAAATCGAAAAGTTATTTCGATTTGTCTGCCGAAAAAAAAAAACAAAAAAAAACAAAAAAAAAGAAAGAAGGAAGTATTAAAATTTATTCGATCAAATTATCTCTCCTTTTTCTTTTCAGCCGATCGCGGCTATAAAATTAAACTAAATTTATTCGCTTATCGTAAAAAAAAAAAAGAAAGAAAAAAGAAAAAAGAAAAAAGAAAAAGAAAAAAGAACTATTTGCTCGTCGTGGGTGTTCGACTCGACCCACTACATGAAAGTAAAAGAATGTTAGAGTTTATTGGATCGTTATCCACCCAGCAGCCTTCTCTTCGATTTTCTCGTTTTTTCGTGCTATTACTATCTATCGCGTCATGTATGTAGAATATCTATTAAAGATCGAGTATCTAATCGTGACGCTCCATTTTCCACGAGGAGAGGCGATGTAAAAGAGATCCTTACCGGTTAATATTATTATAACCGCCAGCAATTACCCGTTTCTATCGGTACCAGCTAGAAAACGAGATACCACTATGCGAACTACGACGCTTGCCCGTTCCACAAATTGTTAACTAATTGTTATCTTTTCATGCTCCCTTACGCGAACACTGCTAAACTCCCGCGGCGCGTATTTAATAGAAGGTTTCGCGCCAACGTTCACTTTCTCATGTCTATTTCCTTCTCTTTCTCTCTCTTTTTCTCTCACATATACTCTCTCTCTCTCTCTCTCTCTCTCTCTCTCTCTCTCTCTCTCTCTCTCTCTCTCTCTCTCTCTCTCTCTCTCTCTCTCTGTCGCTCACTCTATTTTTCTCATTCTCTCTCGATCTTGATTTGATCGAGCCCCATTTGATCTACGTAATTTTCACTAGGTTGTAAAAATTTCACGATAAATGTAACAGATGAAATCAATAATATACCTTAGGTCTATCGTAATTAATATCACGAACACTTTTTTCATATTACCTAACAATTTCTTAACTATAATTTCATAGATTCGTTAGGAAAGAATATATATATATATATATACCGAGTATCAATCGTCCTTTCCAAAAATTTAAATGGTAAGACGATTAATAAGAGGAAATGTTGGAAGAAAAAAAAATTGCTTAAAATATGGAATTTATATCGTAGATAATGAAAAGATCGACGAATTAAAATTACGAAAGAACGAATCTCCTGTTGAGAAAATAGTACCATGACGTCGTACGATCTTCTAGGAAACTTCAGCGCGACATTAAAATTCTACGCGTTGAATATTCCATGCGTACTACTACTACGCACGATCGTTTATAGTCTGTTGGCTAGACAGACTCGGATAAAATACTATTTCACGAATTCTTTCGAAGAGAAAAGATTCCATTCGATCTGATAAAAAAAAACTATTCTTTCGCAATACTCATCTCTAGTTAACGTCTAAATATTATCAATTTTTCCACATCGAATTCCTATCCTTTTTATCACGAAAAATTAATTTACAAATATTATCTCAACGTATGTTTTCCTCAGCCAACATTTTTTTTCCTTCCAAAAAACATAATTCAATTTATCGCCGCTCTCAAAATCACGTTTTGCCAGTCTAAGCATCCCCATGAGAGATTCTTGTCAGGGGCGTCTGCTGTCTTGCAAGAAGAGTGTCCGCTTTAATAATAAAAAAGAAAAAAAGGGAAAGACGAAAATTAAATGAGAATTCTAGGAAATATTCTAACAAGATTTTTATTAAATAAAAAATTATATGGACTGTCTGTAATTTTGATATTATTAGCAATAACAGACAATTTCAATGTCTTAATACAAAATGCCTTTTTCATGTGATTATGATTCAATTATGATATAGATATATACAGAATGTTTATATTTTAATAATACGTACGAATATCATACGTCGTTAGCAATAGCAAAAAACAAATTTCAAAAATATTCTTCGATGAAATCATAATCGTGAGAAGGACATCTCGTGCTAAAGAATTATTATCATTGCTTGTTAATATAACATATGTTACGTTGTTATGTTATGTTACATGCACACAAAGAAGCAGAGAAGGAGAAGGAATGTTTCATAGATATTTCAGTGTACAAAATGAATAATACAAAATAGATAATATCAAACGAAATTCTACATTTTTTCCTTATTATAATAAATATATATCACATAGCTATGTATGAAGATAACGATACAAAATAATATTAATGAAAAAATATAGAATTTCATATATCATTGACAACAATTGGTCAAGTTAAATTTTGTCCTGCCAATCTGACCGGGTGGTCAAAATTTTTTCACGTGGGAGAAAAAATTAAAAGAGGAAAAAGAAATAGAAGGCAACGTTTTCGGGCGTGGCGTTTTGCCCGCGCGGAAATTTGCAGAGATATCTTTTTTCGGCGCGCGTGTGGGTAGACGAAAAAAGTACACGTGGCCTCCTCCTCCTCCTCCTTCTACTCCTCCTTTCGTTATACTTATGTACACACGTACGATCAGAAGAAGAGCGATCGCATGGTCGTGCCCAAGAGAAACGACTTCTACAAGAAGATTCTGCTCTGATTTCGAAAGAACACGTGATTTATGCAGGCGAATAAACTCGTGCTTTACGTGCGCCCGTGATCAAGCGAGCGAACGAACGCAACATCGTCATTAGAAAAATAATCATGTGAAAAATTAAACGTTTGTATATATATATATAATTTTTTTTTTATTAAATATCAACTTAAAATATGTATCTCTAAAAAGTTATTAAAAAAGTCAAAAGTAGATCTTTTTTAACAAACTTCTCTAATTACAGATTTAATATTAAACAATGTTTATAATCATCTACCTGTTTGTATTTCGATAAAAAAAAATAAAAAAATAAAAAGAAAGCCAATTAAATTTTCATAACTTTCTAAATACGATAGATGAATGAATTTTTATTATCTGAATTATATATATATATATATATATATATATATATATATATATATAATGTATCCCTCATTTACATATGATTTAATGCGAATTTGGCTTTGATATCGCGCGAGTAACTTATACACTATTATTTGCAAATTCGTTCCTAAATACGCCGTCAAAATCGACTATGTCAAATCGTTCATTACAATAATTTCCTAGTAACGTTCAGCTTTCAACATATCCTCGTATTACATGTCGACAGTTCGGAAAACGACAAGTTGAAGGAAAATAAAAGAAGTCGAGGACGATGTGGTGGAGACGAGCTAGAAGCCCTTCAAATGCCACCAGTGAAAGTGATACTATACGTAGAAAAATTAAAGTATTATGTTGCACAAATACCCGACAATCAAGAAAAATCTATACACTATATCGACGTGCGAGAATTTCATCCGTAATTTTTCTCGTCGTTTTTAAAGTGAGCCATATCCGATATGAGATACTAGTAGTATCACGTGAACGAAAAAAAAGAAATGATAAAAGAAAAAAAAAAAAGAAAAGAACAGAAATTAACCTCTTCAAGAACACAGTCACGTATTATATTCATACGTTCATTTTTTTTTCTTTTTTCTTTCTTTTTTTTTTAACGTGTCAACGAGTTTTGTTCGCATATATTTTGTTCCATATATATGTATATACAGACACACACACACACAAAATACTTTACAAATATTTTTTCTTCGTTTTTTCTATTTAAAATGAAACCATATATATGATTAATCATTAAATTAGATTCATTTTTTCATAAAAGATGAAAAAACAAAGACAAAAAAAAAGGGAGAAGAAAATATCGTTTCAGAAGAAATTAAATATTTTCTAAAATTTCTAATAGATAGGTACTCGAAAATATTCCAGCAAATATTATTTTTTACCTAGAACAAATATAAATAATATAGATGAAATCATGCAAGGAAATATCTGAAGATATCGAAAGAAAAAAAAAGAGAAAAAAAAATTGAAGATCATCGGGCACTCCCACGCGTGGCCTTGGTTGGTCTTTCTCTCTCTCTCTCTCTCTCTCTCTCTCTCTCTCTCTCTTTATCTTTCCCTCTTTCTCTTTCTCCTCTCTCTCTCTCTCTCTCTCTCTCTTTCTCTGTTTCTCTCTCGACATTTTCGTCTCGATCGTAGTACAAATGATTTGGACGTTTTAGCGAATGCGAAAGCTGACAAAGGCGAGTCAGAAGAGAAGGGAAAATGAGAGACGAACGACCGGCCAAGTTCACGGCTAAATTCCACTCTGTTTTCAACTTATTCGCGTCCTTTCATGTCAGAATTCTCAAAGACTCAGCGTAAACGGCATTAAACATTCTCCGTGCGTATGAGGTCTCGTGACGTTACGAAAACCGAGAAGCAACTACTTGCTCGAAAATCCTTACTTTGTTCGCGTGCGTCTACCGCGAGAAATATCTTTGTTCGACTAGGAACACAAAGAAAAATATCATTTTGATTCTTAAATGTCGTTAACGTTAATAAAATTTTAACCCTTATTCCATAATAACAACGTATTACTAATTTAATGTAACAATTTATTATTTTATTAAGTTAATAATTATTAATAATAATTTAATTTATAAATTAATAAAAGATAAATTAATAA
Source organism: Vespula vulgaris (assembly GCF_905475345.1). Classification (NCBI taxonomy): domain Eukaryota; kingdom Metazoa; phylum Arthropoda; class Insecta; order Hymenoptera; family Vespidae; genus Vespula; species Vespula vulgaris. Next base: position 8,284,041 of record NC_066586.1, on the reverse strand, counting down.
ATTAATAAAAGAATTTAATTTATAATTTAATATAACAATCTATCATTTTATTAAATTAGTAATTGTTAATAATAATTTACAGTTATAAATTAATAATTAAACAATAATTTAATGTAACAATCTAACATTTTATTAAATTAATGGTTATTAATAATAATTTACATTTACAAATTAATAATTAAATAATGATTTAATGTAACAATTTATTATTTCATTAAATTGTATAAGGGAAGAAAAACATTATAATAAACAAATTTTTCTGATTATTTCTGTTTGATTATTTATTAAATAGCTAATATTTATAATATAATTTTCCTGAAAGTACATTTACAAAATAGAGAAAATAAATCATACATTAAACGATTAAAAAATTAAATCAACCATCTTACCGTATATACTAAAAAATATAAATACCATAAATTATCGTACTATAAAATATGAATAAAAAATACATTTAACAATTCCAAATAATTTTTATGAATTTTAAATAAAAAATATTTCTAAATCTTATGTTATATGCGAATATAAACGAAAATAAACAAAAAAGATGCAATTGGTAGGATTATTGCCAATTGGAATAATAAAAGCGAATAAAGAATTAACTCCAACTTTTCAAAACAGAAGATCAAAAAGTTACAAAAAGTCAAATGTAAAAATTAATCGCGTTAATTGTACAATCATTAATCTTTTTCTATTATAACATTTCGAACGAGATATTTACGTTCATTCGATATTTAAATCATCCTTTCTACGTATTCGTTCGATGTATAACAATAAATTTATTACGACAAATTTATTATTTATCTAAGCACGTCGATTCATAAAGCCGATTATATCGAGATGAGCTAATACCAGATAATGTTATATTTATAAATATTATATTTAAAACTTTACGACCTCGTAGGAACATTAATTTAACCATAGAAATACTTTTACGAGGGTTATTAATAAACTTCGCATTAAAAGACGTTTAGAGAAGCGAAAAATCAGTCGTACGTTTAATCCAAGCAACCATTTGTTCCACAAGAAACATCTTTTGAGCGAACTTCTAATTACGAGCGAGCCACTTCCGCGTGGCTGTGCCTAAACACATAAGCAAATAACTGAAAGCGTACGCTTGAGTATCTTCAAAAGATGATACAAAAGGAAAGGAAAGGAAAGAAAGGAATCTCTGATATTATATTAATTCAACAAAGTATTCGAAGAATTTACAAAAAAAAAAAAAAATAACGAATTTTTTTAAGCCACAAGCTCAACAACAACAAGCTCGAACGTAATGATTTAAAACAAAAAAATCATTAAGATTCATTAATTACAAACTATGTAAAAATAATAAATAATAAAAAAAATATTAATATCCATCCGAACGTATCAGTTCCTGTAATCAGAAGAAAAATATTCCTACGACTAATTTTGTAGCTAAAATTTCATAGCTCGTCCACTAATGCTAATTCATAGCGTCTCACTTACGATAACAAAAACGAAAAAAAAAAAGAGAGAGAGAGAAAAAATACAAAAATAAAAGAAACGACGAACGAAAAAACAAAACGTAAGGGTATCGTGTTGTATCTCACGAAACGTGGACGTCGTACGTAATAAAAAAAAATCAACGCGTGTGTATCACACGCGCCACGCTATCGCATTATATGCACACGCACACACACAAGCATGCACGAACACATGTGTATTCAGTCGTAGATACGCGCTCGTTACTTCACGAGGAGAATGTTGTCCTTGCTAATCGAAGTTACACGGTAGTTCTTTCTTCGTAACACACAACTGTGTTTAAAGAGAATAACGAGAGGAAACGAGAAGAAACGAGAAGAAAACAACAAGTGGAAAAAATCGAAGATACGAAGCACGTAAAATCGAAGAAGAAGACGACATAACCTTTTCACGTTGGTCGTTTACTTACATTGTCGAAAAAAACAAAGTATTCGATCACTCACCTGCATACTATCCGCCGATATTATTTCCCCACAGAATCTTCGTGCCAATTCGATCCCAAGTTTCGATTTTCCTGAGCCAGTTGAGCCCAAAATCACTAATATTGGCACTCGCGACATTTCCATCTCACTATTCTCGTGAATCTTTCTATTTCGTTTACTGCGCACGCGCGTCCTCGTACCAAGCGTTCCACACAGTTCCACTCGTTCCGTCTATCCGAGACACGATGGTATGCGATTCACAGTACACGATCCAAGCGCGCTTCTTTTCAAATTCGTTTCTAGCGTATACACGCTTTCTTTTTAATTCTACGCTCTTAAAGTCTTATGATAGATGAATCTTATAATCTTTTATTCAGCTTATGATTAAGTAAATACAAAATTACGAAAAGAAAATTTTTTAATATCGCAAATTAGAAGGTAATTTATTTTTTATTTATTTTTAATTAACAAACTATTATACGAATCTTTCTGTCTGCATATATATATATATATATATATATATATATAATTTATAAGTTATAATTAAGACATTAAAAAGGATTTCCGTTTAATTCTTTTTTTTATCGACCGTCCTAATTTGTTTTCCTAAAAATATTTTTAATGGAACCAAACAAAATATGGATTATTAGTCGATTGACAAAAATACATTATTGCTGTAAACAAGTTTAATTTACAAACATTAAATCGTATAAATGACATTCAACGTAGACTGATTCTATTTTTATGTATAGATCTCATTTTTGCATTAAAAATCAAGTAAAGCACTCTTCGCGTCTAATGTAAATTAGTGACACGTTATTACAGTCTTCTTGTATTAAATGTTATCTGTATAGCTTATCATTTCTAAATTAAATCTGTTTAATAAATAAACCTATTTAATAATAATGGATTTTTGTCAACTGAGTTACGGATCAGTCTGCGTATAAAATTGATATGCGAAAAGTGTCATATCGTAAATTTTAGAATCGTCTCGATCTTGTTTTTATATAATTGCAAATACAAACACCTTTTATCAGTAATATAAAATTATAATATTAAAGACGAACGTAATAAAACCTTTTAAAAAATTCTACACAAGTTACTTTCCCAAAGAATAACGATAAATCGTATTACGTATTTATGTACAATGTACGTATATCTCGGCACAAGTTATTAAATACCCACAAGAATTACAAAAATTTTGTTTACTCTTACGGTATATGTTAAATAAAATTCTATAATATAACATTCGATTTTAGGGATTTAATTTGTATAAATACATACGTTTATTAACTCTTACGTCTCGTCACTATGAAATCATATATCTACGATGTACAACGACAATCATAATGAAAGAAAGAAACAAAGAAGAACAAACAAATAATTGTTGTTTCACATTATACACAAAGTTCGTCAGATCTTGCGAATTTATCGATAATGATCGACAAAAATCTAAACTCGTTCTAATGTGATTCTTTAAATAAACGTATATCACGATGTAAATGATTCGTTACAAAAATAAATTGGACTCAACGCATCCTCGTGCCACGTCATTGATGACACTGTTTGCAACCTATCTTTCTATGTATATGTCTAGTCTCTATCTATCTCTGTCTCGTATTACTCGAATCCGTTCGAAACGATTGCACCACCGACGACATAAATTTCGTCTGATTCACGGAAATTATAACGAAAAATGATATTCATTTTCTCGAATATATAACGTCTGTATTTCTAGCACGTGCGGATAACTGACCTTAAAGGTCAGTTGCATGCGTTTATTCAAAATGTCATCGAGAGTTCATTTATTATCTATACCTTGTATGTATGTATATAGCTACTTATATATGCGTACCCGTACAATGAATAAAATGAATACGTGTTTTTGACTTTATCTTTAATTCATTTTTACAAAATATTACTAAACACAATCTCTTTAATAAAAATTTACAAATCGCCTTCCAAGTAAGTATTTTATATTTCAATGATATTCAATTTATTTTCTCAGCTTCGATGATAAATACCGGCAAACGATTTGTGATGAATGAATTTAAATTATGGCTTACAATTATCATTGGATTATGCCATCATTAATGTCGAATATAAATGACTTTATCCGTCTGAAAAAATTTTCGATGTAAAGTCCAATGAATTTTTATGGGGTTGTTAACGGATAGAACAAATTAAACTAGGCTTTTTGGCAAGGCGTCAAAACGTTTGCAACGTATTTATAAACGGATTTACGTTCGTTCGAGAGATAAATGATCGATTTCCGATTTTACCAATTTCTCTAGCGAACGTAATTTAATTATAGGGTGCTCTGAATGAATCGGTTACCGTCGCGCGTACAAAAATACGCTTATAGAATATATGTATTTTGAGAGGAAGGGAACGCGATCGAAATAATCGTGAGTTCGTTCCACTATGAGCAGAATCGTCGGTCAGACGCTTTATGCAAGACGTTTTAATTATCATCGCACTTTTAGTCACGCGAGCCGAATATCAATTATCCTCCTACTAGCAAAGTATTCGCCGTTTAATATTTTATCAATCGAAATGTCGTCGTGTACAAGCATTCGTTCGGTTAAAGGAACTTTCAGAAAAGTTCTTTCTGTAAAAGTCATACTTTTCGCAAAGTTTTGACGCGAACGAAGACAAACTCGGCATATTTCCGATGTACAAAGCGATAACGGAATGATAACGAACTCATTATATTAGCAAAGATTTCTTTCACGTTTCTCTCCTTTCTTTTCCCTCAAACGATCAATCGTGACTCTAATGAGTTTCCTACAACGTGAACGGAGAAGTTATAACGGTGAAGTAATAATTGGTCGAATTTTTCGAATTGACTTGAATTAATTATGCTATTAAAAAGATGATCCACGTAACGTCGAGAATAATACAATAATGTTATGTAATATAAAAACGTACAACATATATACATACATACGTGTGTGTGTGTGTGTGTATTGTACATTAATTATAATATAAAAGTAATATACATAATAATACAAATAATATAAATCCTTATAATGTCGCGTGATATAGCGGGTCTTTAAAAGTCAGAGCTAAAGAAATCCGTGAATGACACAAGATTTTACCGCCAAAAACATTTTGATTAGCGACCGATGAGATAAGAAGAACCGACGCAACCGCAAGTACCACGTAACGGACTGATTATTCTATCAGTCAATGCCCTCGTACTTTCGAAATCTCATTGGCGTATCTCCGATCTATCGAATTATCTCTTACCGGAGTCGATGAAGGCTATCTATTCAGCATCTTTCGCAACTTCTCTTAGATAAGATAGATCCTTTCCTTTATCGTTATTCAGGTCAGTAATCGAAGCGTGAAACGATTTTGCTATTCGTTTCTATCCTTCTATCCTTTGACTTTCTAATGATGATAAAAAAGTTTCTTTATAATAACGATAAAATTTATTTTTAATAATAATAATAATAATAATGATAGTAATAGTAATAATAGTAATAATAGTAACAGTAATAGTAATAGTAATAATAATAATAATAATAATAATAATAATAAAATGACACGAGAAAATTTTAACACTTAACATGGTTCTTCACGAATTTAAACTCTAATACATGTCCAAAAATTATTTCGTAGGATGCGTAAAATAATTTGGCAGACATTCACAAGATGCAAATTAGAAAACGTTCGTAATAGATCGTAAGACGGTGAACGATCGAGACAGACGTCGTGCGCTAAATTTACGCGTAACAAAGGTTGCGTCGTTGGTCGAACCCATCGAAGAGATGTACGTAAATACTCACGAGATGTGTGATACCCGTCGTTCAATTTTATTAGCAATGACGAAACAACGACGGCCTAGCCCTCTGCTTTCCATAATTCTCACATTTAATCGCCTAATCGCGGCACGAAGCCGAACGAAGCAATGCTGAGAAATTTCTACGAGGACACATGAAGTAGTTAGATAAAAAAGAAAAGAAAAGAAGAGAAGTAAGGAAGTATTAGAAAAATTCATCAGAAATCCAAAAGTGATAACTTTTTCGTTTAATCATTTCATTCTCGTTCCCCTTCAATTGTTCAATCCTTCTTCTTCCTTTCTTTTTTTTTTTCTTTTTTGATATGTCATCCTACTCATTGTACAAACTGCCATTAAATTTCCCTCGTTGGTCAGGCACTTCAATACTACGCTGGTTGCATCCACAGAGTTATATCCGTCTTTACGACGTTGAATTAATTCAACCGCCGAAATAAAGGCTGGTTGGGTCGTTGATCTTACTGTGAAACGTCATAACTAAATATCGCTAAATGAATACTTACCTACGCTTATACTCCTACGTATACACTTTATATTTATTACGAAGCAAGAACAAAGCGTATTACGGTAGAACTCAATCGATTCTAATTTCGTCTGAATTCAAATGACAAATGAATACATTATTATTGATCAAAGATTTATTAAAACGTATTGTTCATCCTCTGCATAACCATGACGAGTTCGGTGTTATCAAAATTATAATTACGTAGGATCAGGATGGTTCTAATGGTGATAAGACAAATAATGATGAGATAACACGAATTAAATGATATAGTACTTTATTCATATAATAAGATAATTTGAAATATAAACATTAAGGAACTGTCTGGCTCTCTTTCCTGAAAAAAAGTAACATCGAGGATTCTCGCTTTCTCTCTCTCTCTCTCTCTCTCTCTCTCTCTCTCTCTCTTTTTCTCTCTTTCTCTCTCTCGTTCTCTCTCTTTCTCTTTCTCTCTCTCTTTCTCTCTCTCTTTCAAATTCTCTTCTCAGTCCTTACGCTTTCTGATTTCTAAACAAAATCTATAATAATGATTATAGTAATTATAATAATTAAACATCCTTTTTAACGATCTCATTCGTCAAAAAAGATCGCTTTGCAAGATCATTAGAAAAATCGGCGAACGAGTACAATTCCTTCCGTCCGATCGAAGTATAAAATTTGATCTTGCATAAACAAAAAACGATATACATACATTTTATTATTTGTGTTCATTTTTTTTATTTTTGGTTTATCCTCGATTTTCCTGTAAAACGAATTTTGAAGTTTGACGCACCGCCGCACGCGATCATAACGAGGAAATGTCAATATAACAACGAAAAAATTCTTTTTTTTTTTTTTCATTTTGTTTACCTTTAAGTACAACAGAATTGTCATATGTCTTTCATTCGGTTTTCCGGTTATAGAACCTACATGTTACAACAAATAATTAAGCAATTATTTTCCACATTTCTTCTCGCTTCTTTCTTACTTTTACCATCCACCCCTCCCTCCTACTCATTTGACCTATACAAAATTTTCTACTTCATCCTACAAAAAACGGCGAGGGCTGTATATAATGTAGATATAGTGAGTGTAGAGATATAAATATTACTTCTAAATATTATTAACTTCTGGCATAAATATTACTTCTCCATTTATTATAACTATTTATATATATATATATATATACATACATATATATATATATATATATACATACATATACGTATATGTATAATATATATACGTATATATATATATATATGTATATATACCCTCTCAGCATTCAAAAACTGTGCCTGAACTGACCGATTCCCTTTAGTCTGTTTGCGCGTGTGCCTATTCATTAGATTATTATTACCATTAGTAATTATGTATATAATATCGGTAGCAATTGTACAAGGGTGACTTTTTAGGCTGTTTCTGAAAGCTCCCTCGATGTTTTCCAAACGAAAAAATCTTGCAGTTTATTCTAAAAAAAAAAAAAAAAAGAAAAAAAAGAAAAGGAAAGAAAAAACAACAACAATTACGAGAATGTTTCGATTGGAGTACATCGAGGAACGATCCAGCGGAATCATTTTAAATTCTATTTTAATTTTTAATTTAACAATCTTCGAGGTATAGGTACACTGAATAGGGGATCGACGTGTTCGAACTCTCTACAGTCCTCCTGCGGTGCCGTAATCTATATGTTAAAAAGGAAAAGCAAAAATCTTGTAAAATGGGTATCGAAGCGGCAATACATGCTAAGCTCGTTATTCGAATGAGAAGTTCTTTAGCGGACTAACGAGGCGCAAACGACGCGATCCCTTTTATTAAAGCGGCGAAGTCTCTGTGGTGCTCGTTCTCATTTTCTCACGACGAAGAATCACACGGTCGCATACGCCGTTATCATACGAGTTTAAAGCATTGGAACAAAAGAAAAGAAAAGAAAAGAAAAATATTCGGAACAACCGAAATACGTTTGGCGAGTAAGCGTTAATATGATAATCAAAGAGGGGAGGAAAAAAAAAACGAATGATATAGGAAACGTTTGGGTATTATTATATAATCCGTGTAATTTCTCGTCGTCGAGTGAACGTCAATATATTTTTTGCATCTTTTCTTTTTGGAACGGTTTTTTTCTTGCAAAAATAAGAGATTCTATCGATCTACCTGTATGTATATAATACATATACATGTTTATCGCAGTTAAAAAATTCATGTGCCTGGGTAATCGTTACGCTATAACGTTATTATTTGTTTCATTGATTCATTATTTTTATCTACCTCTCGCTGCAGACGTAAATTCGTGCTCTCTCGCTCTCTTGCGCTTTTCCTTAAAAATCTGTTTTCTATGTCGTTGACGTCACATGAATACTCTCAAACTATGTTTCGTCGTAGAAAAGTTCTATTTTCTTTATTTCTTTCTTTCTTTTTTTTTTTTATTATTATTTTTATTTATTTTCTTTTTTTTTTATTTATCGCTTACTATTTATTTCAGTAGCAACGTCATATAAAAATAAAGGGACAAATAAAAAATATTGTTTTGCTCTGAATAAAAAACCTAATGTTACGTGAACAACCGTCGTTAATCGAGCATCGAGCGTTCCTTCGCAATCGATAAATTCTCGCTCGACGACTAATAATTCTTATTTGCCTTCCACTCTTCTTCTTCTTCCATTATCTCTCTCACGTTCCTTCGTTATTTTAACTTTAATTAAGGTCCAGAACAACTATACACAGTTTCGTATAGCAAACTATATATTTATTTATGTACACTTTTTATAAAACTCTATCATTCGTAAAAATGTTTTTTTTTTTGTTTGTTGTTTAATTTCTTATTAGCCCGCGTGCGAAGCACTCGTCGTCGCAACCATCCACCTCTGCTTTCTTAATCGAAAAAAAAAATAAAAGAGAAGGTGAAGAATAATATCCGCCTACGATGTACGCGGGTCGGGAGTAAAGGGTATACATATACGCGTTATGTGTGTGTATGTTATGTGTATAATACACGTTTTTTTACAAGAAAAAGTCGTACGATTCGTTTCCACAAGTCGCGTCGTTCTAACAAAAATCTATGATTCTCTCAAAAAGAAAATACGAAACAAGAAAAAGAAAAAAAAATGTAAACAATAAAGTAGAAGGGCTCGACTTGCTTCTTTAAAGAAGAAAATTATCTGAACTGGAAGAAAATGCATTTGGACGAAATAATTTGTCGTATAAGAATAATATGGAGAGTGCAGGAGGGGAGGATAGAGAAAAAATAAAATAAAAAGATATTAAAGGCCAATTAGCCTCGTCTGAGTTACGATCAGTAAAAATTCAAAAACAACAAACAAAAATAGAAAGGGATCATAAGCGACGATGGAAACGAATCCTTACGAGTCATATATGATATATATGCGTGTCTATAATTTGTGTATGTGTGTGTGTGTGTTTAGTGTATGTGTATTATATATATACATATAATATATATCAATCATAGAATCGTATCTATAACATATATCTATAATAATTCATCGAGAATGAAGGAAACATCATCACCGTTCTGTGTCATTTTTTTCATCGCTAACGGCAACGAAAATATCTTCATCCCCGTATGATTCTAATCCTGAACCAACGCTCACGTCATTGTTCAAATGCGTTAATCTTCCTTACCACTTCCTTCGTGTTATTACAGTAATCTATTATTATTTAAAATGTTTATATAGCTAGCAGGTACGTTTGCATTCTTTTCAAGACACCAGCGGATCAGGGGATCCATCCTGAGGTACGAGAAAATCGATGTTTTGAATAAGCTTCATATATATTGTATACTTTTTTCTTTTTCGTTTAAAAATCGGATCAGAAAAAAGAAGGAAAAAAAAAAGAAAAGACACCATGGAAGTTATAAAACAAAGAAACGGAAAGGGCTTCGCGTCATCTGTCGTTGTACTTTTTATCTTTGTACAAATTTATTTTTTCATCGATAACGCTTCGATCTCTGCGAAAAAAAAACAATATTAATATTTCATTATGTTTCGTATGTAAGATCAAATCGAAGAGAATTAAGAACAAAGATCACATCCGCTTTTTCGTACGCTAATAAGTTTGTAATTAATCTAAGAGAAATCGAATATCACGTAATTTCTTACCGATACGATCGAAAACACTTGTGAAATCTATCGACGTGTCCACAAGTAAGATATCCATAAACGATTTTACGCATTTGACGATTCGTTTTTATTTCATTAAAATATACAAAAAAAAAAGAGGGGAGAGAGGAATATTCATCCCATTTTTCGAATAAATCATGTGGACACATCGACGAAAATCTCTAATTAAAACTCAAATTTTTGTAAAGAAGAGAGAAAAGAAGGATAGATCGTATACACATATATATATATATATGTACATATATGTATATATGTTTATATATGTATATTATATATATGTGTAATGTTATCAAAAGCAAAGAAAAAAATATGAGAATGATAAAACGTCCCCCAAAATCCGCTAGAATACACACACTCTTTCTCTCTCGATCTCTCTCTCTCTCTCTCTCTCTCTCTCTCTCTCTCTCTCTCTCTCTCACGCTCTCTCTCTCTCTCTCTCTCTCTCTCTCTCTCGCTCTCTTTCTTTCTCTCTGAGCAAAATCCGTTGAAAAAGTATTTGCTAAGGCCTAAAACTCCAGTCGATTAAAAAAATAAAGAAAAAAAGACTAAGAATAATAATAAGAATAAGAATAAGACGAAAAAGAAGAGGAAGAACAAAGAAGGGAAGAGAGAAAAATACACCCTACAATATACAACGAACTCTCGTCCCTTTCATATCCCTTTTACTTCGCCTTCCTTTCTCCCGTGATTTGGCACGATATAGAGAACTCACAGGCCGAACGCACGAGCGAGTGAAGAAAAGGAAAAAGACGAGGAAAAAAAATGAAAGAAAAAAAAAGAACAAGAAAAGAAAGGGCATCGCCGAAATGAAAATAAACGTTAAGGGTTTATCTATATCTTACAAAAAAAAAAAGACGACCACTATTGCGAGGTATACATAGTCGAGTTTCCTGTAATCGTATCCTATATATATATATGTGTGTGTGGGTATAATATATATATATACGTACTTATGTACATAATGTACAGTGTATATATGTATGTGTGTGTAGGTGTGCGCGGGTGTGTTCTATATATATTCATCGTTTCGTATAAAGAATAAAATCCTTTGCTTTATTCAAGATAAAAAAAAGATTTTATTCTTTGATCCAGGAAAGGGTGGGTGGTAGATGAGGACCTTGTCGGTAAAAATAGTAAAATAGAATTTTGAAAGATAGGAAAAATCATTGTCGATTTGTGGAGAATTTGTGGAAGAAGAAATGAGAAAGATGGACGCAGAAGACAGCGCTATTATTGTTACTTATTTTTTTTTTCATTCTTTCTTTTCTGTTCTTGGTTTCAACGAAAAATACGTGTGCAAAGCGAATGTAAGAGAGAGTATATAAAAATCATCAGATTTATTTCGATATCTAATGAATCGTTCTTTTAAAAATCCATCACCTCTTTCGATATTCTCGCCAAACACTAGCTATGATTTTTTTTTCTTTCTTTCTTTCTTTCTTTCTTTCTTTCTTTCTTTCTTTCTTTCTTTCTTTCTTTCTAAAATAGGTATCATCAGTGGCACGTTTTAATAAAATTTCACGAACTACCGACATATCCTTATTCATAGCGCTGCGACGAAAATCTAGGACGAAGAGAAGTGGATAGATAATGTATCTGGCACAGATACAAAAAAGGCTATATAGATTGATCGTATTTTCCAAAAAGCAAGAATAAAAGGGAACGATGCCAACGAACTGCTACTGCGAAACTTTATACTGCGAAGCGCTTTCGAATAGTTTCAACATTACTATTTATTCGATAGAAAGATTATTTAGGGATGATTTCCATTTATCATAGGAATTTCCATCCTAAAACGTTATATTCTTTCCTTCGCAATCAAACTACAATCGTGTATTTACTACACAACCTACTTCTTCTCTCGCATGTCGTATTTATTCGTTTTTTTCTTTTTATCTCTCTTTTTCTCTTTCTCTCTCTCTCTCTCTTTCTCTCTCTCTCTCTCTTTTCATTTCACCGACAAAGAACAGATACGGATTTAAGGCGCGTATTATTATCCTGAGTGAGATCCGATATTTTATTATACAAGAGTCCCGATCCTATCTCGTTCTCTAAAAAAGCTCAACAGCCCTTTATCGTAACGTGGAATAAAGTACAAAAGTCTTTCAAAAATATAGCAAGTGCCAGTGGCCGCGAAAAAAAAATGATCGCGGCTTATCAAAAGCGTCGGTGCGATTCCTTCAAATATTTCCTTCGAAATTCAAACTGCGTTTTATGTATTATGTACCCTATATATGTAAATGCTCGGTGTACGTAATTCTTTCAAAGACCCTCGCGCTCTTATTCCCTTTTTCCCGGCAACGAATTATTTTATCGTCGTTTTACATCCCTTTCCTATAAGCTGTAACCGCCACCCCGTTAAAAACACTTGCCCTGTACAAGTTATATATATGTATGTATGTATGTACGTATGTATAATATCCGAAGCACTTAGGTCGCAATTCGTTTTCTACCGATAATTAGCCCATAATTTACGTATACCCGTGTATGTATGCAAACGTGTATTTATGTGTATGTGTGTTAATCGTAAGCGTGTGTATATGAAGCGTCGCAAACGTCAAAAGTTTTCGAGACTTTATTTTACGACGCACGTGCGCACTCGACTCTCCTAATCGTTTCTCTCTCTCTCTCTCTCTTTCTTCTCCCTTTACCCTTCTTCTTCTTCCATTACCATTCATCCGCCCCCTTTAGCACACCACGAAATTACACACGATCACCCTTCGTCATCTTAAATTTTAATCCTCTCTCACAGTCATTAACCACTAGCACTACTTACTCCACTAGTCTACACCTGGCCTTTTCTCTATTACTTATCTATGTCTCTTTTTCACTTTTATTCTCTCGTTTATGTGTATGCATACGTAAGAAGATTGATGTATATTATATATATGTGTGTGCACGCGCGCGCATCTGTGTGTATATGTATACATGTGGCATATTACATTGGCGTTCCTCGAAAACAATCTGTCGTCTTTTCCCTCGTTTCTTTCCTTATTTCTTATTTTTTCTTTTTTTCTTTTTCTTTTTTTTTTTGTAAAAAGCTTATGAATATATGTATTGTATATATATAGATATATATATATATATTATATAAAGAAATACTGTTACCTACAATGTAATGAACACATTATGTTGCTTCTTCTCCTTCCCTCTTGTAAAGGGAACCGCGCGCTCTTCCGTTTCTTGAATTTATCTAACTATCGTTGTGTATAAATTGTCGGTGTATGTTTGTGTGTGTGTGTATGTATACGTCTATGCATTTGTGTGTTCATCTATGTTTCTTTTCGCGTCAATTCTTAATTTCTAATACGATATCCATTAATATACTTTTTTTTTCCCCCTGAAAATCTTATAGGATTAGCACAATCGCTTATACCACCGTGACTCGAAAATTAGCAGTAAATAATATTCATAGTATGGATATAATCAGCGATAGCAAGCGCCTATGACGAACTAAAAACCGATAACAATAATAATAATAATAATATTAATTAATGCGTATCGAACTAACTAATGTCAATAGTTAATGGTTATGTCGTATTCTCTTTTTCACTTCCACCCTCTCTTTCTTTCTTTCTCTCTCTCTCGCTCGCTCTCTCTCATTTCCTCATTCATACGTAATAACCCATTGTATATATGTATATATATGCATATATATGTTTACCTACGTACGTATAGTATATATAAATATATATACTAACATATATATTTATATATATATATTTATATATATTCATATATGGAAGTAACTTACGTTTATATGCACGCGTTTCTCGTTTAGAGATCTTCCTATGTACATTACATACGTTATGTATATTATATATATATATATGTATATATATATATACATACACACGTAACGACGACGATTTGTTATGTATATGTATATACGTTAAAAAGCGTACTTTAGTGCAACTCGACGAATCTTTCTAATCCTAACAAAGTCCCTGCGCGCGTAAAGAACTTATTCGACGAAGGAAAATAAGTAGACTATAAAGAAGATACGACGAAAGTTTGATGAAGAAACTCGTTAGACACACGGATATCATCCCGACGGAATCAAAGCCAAGCTAAAGAATACTCGTTTTGCGAACGGGATCGAGTGTAGAAAAAAAATCGTTCGATCCCGTTTTCACCTTCCGATTCTGGTTACAAACACCCTACGGTAAACATCTCGATCGTTATAACAATCAATTCCTAGAATTAATAATAGAAAAACAAAGCCACAAACAAACAAATACGATCCATCTAGTTGTTCCATTTAGGAATCTTTAATTTGTTGTTCGTTTTATTGCACCCATACGAAAAACATCGATCGAGATATTGTATATTTATATATACATATATATGTATATATGCATGAAGAAACTATATACTATGAAAATTGTTTTATCTCTCTTCCTTCCTTTTTTAACCTTTTCAGAAGAGACGATTTCATGGAATAAAGTAGAATAGGGATGAAAAAAAGAAAAGTGCGATTTTTGGGTGTCCCAGAAATGAATTCGGAAGGGCCTTCGAGTGAAATACTACTACGATATATACATACATACATATATATATATATATATATATATATATATATATATATATATATATAAAGAAAGCGAAGAAATAAGAAATCCGTCGAGACGCTACGAAATAGCAAAGACTATAGACTGTATAGTATACAAATATATATATGTGTATATGTGTGTATATATATACATATATATATACACATATATATATATATACAAATACATACATACATATAGAAAGGTAGAATTAGAAGATAGACAACGGGTGCAAGAATCTAATCTCTATCCAATCGAACGTCGTGTGCCATAAAAAAAAACCATTTCGATCTAACAACTGATCAATTTGCTTTCTTTTGGCTCTTCTTAACTGTCAAAAGAGAACGAGTGAGATTTACGAGTTTACCTTCTCGTTGACAAACGAAATAACTCTCGATAGAACAATATGAATCTTCTTAACTATTACGAATCCAAAATTATTTCTATCGATGAAGAAAAAAATATGATAAAAAAAAAAGGAAGAAAAAAAAAAGAAATTTGAGATTGTATTTCAAACAGCTCCAAGAGAATAGACGAAGTTGTAGAGAAGAACTTTTTTACCGGACAGCCCCTCCTATCTCCTCTCCCTCCTCCTCTAAATACTCAAAAATTTTAATTTCAATAAAATAAAATCTAGAGCTGAGTTGGAATCAATTACCAACTCCACTGTATGTATCTACATACATAGAGGTTCGATAGATCGCAATCCCCAGTCGTTAGGAATGGAGAAACACGATAGTAAAAGGGGGAGGGGATTAACCGGTAGCAAACGTTTGACTAATAATAATCCTGATAAGCCCCCTCGCTCTCTTCATAATCGTACGCGCTATACACTTTATTTACGTCGTTAAACTAGGGAAATTAAAACTAGTCGCGTTCTAGAGACGTTCAATCTCAGCGTTTTAAAATACGTAAGCCTGTGCGTAAACCGCACAATGTACCAACGTGTTACCATTTATCTTCTTTGATCGTTAGACGAAAGATATTATTCCTTCTCGTATTTTCTTTTCTTTCTTTCTTTCTTTCTTTCTACTTTTTGGGATCATTTTTCGGCGCATGTTAAAAAAATATTCGCGGACTTACCGAGAGGATGGCATACACACCAGATGTCTTTGTTTCGTCCGTCGAATCGGGTAGAAAAGATTTAAAAAAAAAAAAAAATAAAATAAAATAAAATAAAATAAAATAAAAATAAAACAAACAAAAAAATGTTAACAAACGTTGCGCCTTTGAAAACGAACAGAATACTCCCAACGAGGAACATCGAGATACGAGCGACACATGCGCATGTGTCTCTACCATTCTCTTTCTCTCTCTTTCTCTCTTTATCTTTGTCTCTTTCCTTCTATCTCTATCTTTATCCACCTTTATCACTTCTATAAGGAACGATACACGAAGCGAAGTTATAAATAAAAAAGTACAAAATACGTCTAAGTCGTGCGAGTTCCTTAATTGTGTTTTGTCTATCGCGAATTTCCGTATACTATTTACGTCTGCTTTCTTATCTATTTCGATCATTCTTCTTTATGAAAATTTCCTAAATAAGACGAATATTAAAAACAAAACGAAAACGTCTCCGGAACGCCTGCATCTTCCCACGCTTATTATATCTTCTATGATTTAAAAAAAAAAATGAAAAAAAAATCAAACAAACAAACAAACAAACAAAGAAGTACGTTTTCTTCGCGTCCTTCTTGAAAAAAATCGCCGATCGAATTGGACACGTTAAGTATCCACGTAGATGCGTGGGTCCTGGTGGCTGATGATATAAACCTTCACTCGCGATCGTTATCTCCATCAGTTAAGTTCATGATTCATTCCTCGAAGTATGTTCAGTAAAAGGAACGAGTTTGATGGATGCTCTTTTCACGTGGGAAGGTCGAAAGATCCGTCGTAGTTGTCGTAGTTGTGTATAGTAGTTCTCTTCGTCGTCGTAGTCGTCGTCGTTTTTAGCCAAGTTGCATTTCTATGTTGATAAATGTATACGTGTAGTGACGAAAATGTGAATACATATATATGTATATGTAGTAATGTTTATAAATGTGAGCGGTTCATATCGAGATTAATAACTCGATTGGGATTCCTCTCTCTTGTTTCTTTTTGCAAACTCCTTTTTCTTCTTTCTAAAATCCCTTTTAACGCCTTCGAGCAAGGTTATATCTAAGATATTTTAGCCTAGCCCTCAGTAGTATCTGTTCCTTCGATAATTCAGAAATCTTAATCTGATTATTGATGAATGAATGAGCGAGAATATCGCAGAAAAGTGCAGCTTGTCTCAGAATCGTCACTTTCGCTGCTTTTTCTTTAAATTCGACAGCAGGCACTAAACGACGAAGATCCTCGAAGAAATGTCGAAGTTCGACTCGTCTCCGTCGTTCCATATTGTTATGAAGGCTCCTCTTCTCGGTATCCAATTCATCTTCGGACGAGCTTTTCGAGCCCGCACCACCTTTGCTCTTCGTTGTCTTTTTTCTTCGCTGGGTGTTTCTGGTACAATTTCTTTTGGTCTGTTTATCGACTGCAGCAACGTTAGCCGTCAGATTTCGTTTTCGTGTCGTAGCATTTGCAGGCGGTCTGCCTCGTGGTCTGGGTGCTTGTGTCGTCGTTGCCATCGTGCCTTTCTTTTCTTTCACATTTGTTGATCGCTGTGGACGTTGCAGCTGCTGTTGCTGTTGTTGCTGCTGCTGCTGCTGCTGCTGTTGTTGGTGGTGGTGGTGGTGGTGGTGGTGTTGTTGTTGGTGCTGTTGATTGTGATGGTGGTTATTCTGTTGATGCTGCTGTTCATTTTTGTTAGCTAAATTGCTCGCTCGGCAAGGCTTCTCGAATGTCACTACATCGATCTCTTCTTCTTCTGTAACAGAAACATTGTAACAAGATTGATTAGTAAAATAAATTCGTGAATATTTTGAACGATTTAACAACAGTATTTACTCGAATCGAGAAAAACGATAATACAATAATACTTCATTGTTGAGTCTAAATATTTCAACAAAATAATTATCAGTAGTTTTTATTAAACTTCAGGCTAACGAAAAACTCTCGAAAATACAGGACCATCGATTCGGGATACTTCGAAAAGCCATTATCACCCAGCTGCGGTCAGAGACCGCAGTCGAACCCGTTAATTGGCTAGCCAAGTCACTTCCCTCGACCCTTCTTACGATCAAGGCGAAGGTCAGCTCCGAGCGGCGGAAACGATCGTTTGACCGTTCACTCTCTCCTTCTCTCATTCTTTCTCCACGGGAGGACTTGGCACAGCCAAAAATGAGACTTTGAGCAACGTCCGGCCCGAAACATGGCGCCCATAATCGTCATTCGGCGGATGTTCGATAACGTTTTATCTGAAGACTCCCGTCGTTTGCAAGGGCAAACGCATAATCGACTCTCTTGAGTTCAAGATGAGTCACGAACTAAACCGTTAGAAGCAAGGACACCCTTTGACAAGGCGAACGATGCCACGTGCTGGTCAAGGAGACCTTCTAGGAAAGAGTAAGAAGAGACAATGAGAGAGGGAGAGAGCGAGAGAGAAAAGAGAATGTAGGCGTTCCTGTATTCCTCTGACGTTTCATACAATCGCTGGAAATCCGGTTGGTCTAGATTGCTCTCCATTTCTCTTCTTTCTTTCCTTTTCGCTCTTCGACAAACCCGGATACGAACAATGATGACTTCTGTCAAGGCCGAATTCAAAGTACGTTCCTCCCATCACATTCATTTCCCTGATAATTTTTTTCATTTTTTTAATTCCACAAATTCGGTATCTCTCATTAAAGAAAATCTTATCAATCGTTTCTAACCGAGAATGCTAATTCGATAGTTATCTCGAGGAAAAAGTTCGATGATTCGATAAACGAGATTATTCATATTCAAATTTTACGTTTTTAAATATTTCGTAAAAACGGTATTTACTTAAAAGAAAAAAAAAGAAGAAACGACACGTGCGCTATGTCCAAAACAGATGACATCACGTTTGGTATTTAAATTCGACGTACTACTACATGCATCAATTTGAGTAGATGATTATTCGGTATTATATTTTCGGTCACCCTGACACCACGACCTGAACTATTTCGTAACACAGACGATTTTCAGAAAGAAAAGGCGGAAACGTTTAACCGATGACGTAGGCACTATGAATTTTTGGAAATGGATCTCTCGTGCGAACGGAAACAAACTAGGCGAATGCTTTTCCACGTCAATTCACGTCTTATTCATTCTAAGCGATTACAATAACCACGCTTAATTATAGTTATAACCTTTTAATGACAGTCAATTATATCACGAGACTCATCGAACATCTACATTTATTAGCGTTAAATCATTTAAATACAATAAAAGATATATCGAAGAAATACATTTATTTTTCGCGAGCATGGAAATCGTTTGGGCACGATAATTGTCTCGATAAATCTATCGTACAAATTAAATGACAAGACGCGGAACCGAATCAATGGGGGAAAAAAAACCAAGAAAAAAAAACAGAAAAAGAAAACCAAAAAAACAAAAGACAGAAGACGAAACTGTTAAGAGCTCGTTGCTCTCAAGAGAGCAATACACGAAGAGAAACTGCTCGACTCTTGCAGAAAAAGCGAAAAGGAACGAGGAAGGCGCCAACACGTAGTCGACGCGCCTAAATTCACAGACCACCGGTAAGAGGAGGTAAAAAGAGAAGAAAAAAAAAAGAAAAGAGCAGAGAAAAGAGAGAAAGAGAGATGAATATAACAGCGAGATAGAGCCAGCGCATGCGTAAAGCGTCGCGACGCTTCCACGTGTTTTACGTGGCCTCCGTTCGAGCGCGCGCGAGCGTTACTGGCGTTCGGCCAGAACGACCGGAGAGCGAAAAGGCGCTAAACTTCTAAAAATAACATTACACACCTATATCCGAATTAGGAACCGGCCGGCACTCGATATCTAACCGTAATACTATTTCTCCCTCTTTCTCTTTCTCTCTTACGAGGCCAACGCCGGCTTGTCATCGGCGCCACGTGTGCCATTCTTTATAGTTTCGATGAAGAAACCGCACGTTCCGCCCGAATTCCGCCATTTAACACGCTCCAACACCTCCGCATTTGCTAGTCTAGCAAGCAACGAATAATAAGTGAACGAACTAACCAACCAACCTATCAACAAACCGACCAACAAACCCAACTAACCAATTCATCTCGAATTTCCTTCTTCCTTCTTCCTTCTCGCTTCCTCAAAAATCTTCGATAAATAAACGCGTTAATGTAAAGAAAACGTTTTGATCTTATCATTGGACACGTTTCGCATCTCCTTTTTCCTCTCCTTTCGCTTTTCTTCGTTCGTTATCTTTCAATTATTTATTTCCTATTTCTCTACCTCTACGAAAGCAAGAAAATGTTTAGGTAAGCAGAACAGAACCCGGAAATCGAACGATCGATCGCGATTGACCTTGCCCCGCTTGACATTCTACTCGATCATACGATCGGCCACTTAGGAATTATAGATTAATACACAGTATAAATGTAATAATATTACACTTTTCCCTCGCTTTTCGCTACTAATGTCCTTCCTTTTTTTTCTTCAATGATAAGAGGAAATATCGTAAGAAAAAAATTTTTTTCTCCGTTTCACAAATGTATTGCGTGCTTACTTGCGTAATACGTTTGATAAAGGAGACCTTGATAATGATATTCACACGATCAAGCGTGTAAGAAAACGATGCATTCTTGAAAAACGCACAAATCATTTTGCAACGATATAGATAACAAGATCCTGAAAAATATTAATTAATTCGATTTGAAAAGCACGATTATTCTAGTTAATTGCTTAACTTGTTATTAACAAGACGTTATATACTTTACTATTATCTCGTTATGAATATATTCCAAAAAAATCGTATGTAAAAGAACGATCTTTCATATTGTTAGTTTCGTTCAATGTAAAATCCTTCGACTATTGAACCCTAATAACACAACGCAGAATACTCGCGTGGAACGCGAGTATAACAACGGGAGGCTGCGGAAGGGGTCGGCGGTATGGCTACGAAGAGTCTGGACCACTCTTCTCTCTCTCTCTATCTCCTTCCCGCCCTCGCCCCTTCTCACTCTGTCTCTCTCATGCCTGCGCGAAAAACGCTCGAGGGGAAGCTGTTCGCGCGTACGAGAGGTGGGAGAAGAGGAGAGAAGAAAAGAGACGAGACGAGAAGAGAAGAGAAGAGAGGAGAAGAGAAGAGAGGAGAAGAGAAGAGAGGAGAAGAGAAGAAAGGAGAGGAACGACGACGGCACATGCAGCCGCGTAAGAGCGACCTTGGAGGTCAGTGCTCTCTTGCTGTAAAGCAGGCCATAGTAGTACGTCGACGCGAATCGATCCGATCACCTCTCCCTCTCCCTCTTCCTCTCCCACTTCCCACCCTCTCTCTTTCTCTCTCTTTCTCTCTAGTTGAAATAGGCAGCCTAAAGAGTAAGGTGAGGTGAGGTGAAGTGAGGCGAAGAGAGGTGAAGAGAAAAGAGGAAGGAGGAGAAGGTGGAGGAAGAGGAGGTCGACGCTTTTCGCAGATATCGAACGCGCCGGATCCGTGCGGGAGCAACGCGCCCTCGGCCCGAGGCGTCGCGACGCTACTACGACGCCCTTCACTCGGTGTCGACGCACCCTACGAAAAACGTCCTTTCACGACCATTGCCATTTTTCATCCTATTTTATTCCAGATGAATCACTCTTAATTTTTTAAAATTCCCTACAAATAAATGATACGAGTATTCTCGTTCATTTATTGTTGTATCATCGAATTGCATTATCGAATTATTTTCTTTCATTATTCTGGGTCATAGTTTCTGATATCTCTTAATAATTATATTTCTTCGGAAAGATTTTTAGTTAACGCCATCGTTCTTCTATCGATAACTCTATTATTAATCTCATATTTTGTAGGGACATTTTTATCATTTCCTTTTCCAAAAATAAATTATGCTAATAGACGAAATCTAAGAAGCATTTATCGTTCGACGATTACATAAAAAGAAACGCGTGAAACAACGAAAAAGAGAGAGAGAGAGAGAGAGTACTCCATTTGATAAGCACCAGCAGTGGAATTCTTTCAACGAGTCAAGTTTCGAGCAACGAGAAACGATAACAAGAGAGCGGGGTTCTTCGTCGCTCGACGACCCGTTGCCGCAGCGATAAATCGAAAAGATACCAAATAAATCCGTGTTGAGTCCGTCTAGGAATCCGCGGGAAAGGCGAGTCACTCGTCATATCCGTGACCTGTACGAACTTTTTCTTTCTTTTTCTCTAATTCGTCTATTTACAGAATTCTCTATCGATTGAAGTCCATCGAGAGCAAGTCTGTTTCTACGAATTGAGGTGAACGATAAAAAGGAGGAAGATATAGGTAAAAAAAAAAGAAAACTATTGCTCGAAGAAGAAAAAAATGTTGAGAGAGAGAGAGAGAGAGAGAGAGAGAGAGAGAGAGAGAGAGAGAGAGAGAGAGAGAGAGAGAGAGAAACGAAGAAACGAGCATCGATTAAACGAGATCCCACGGTTTAAAGTATTCGTAAGATGACGATGATACTTTTACTCCGGGAAATGCGTTGCACGTGACGACATACGTTTCTCTTCCTAGTCACTCATGGTAAGTAAAATAAGTACACGGCCGTATATAAGGAGAAGCCATAAATCTCGACGTAGTCGTGCCTAGTGATACTTTTCTCTACCTTCAAACTCTCGTGCACGTGCGTGTGCGTGCACGTGTATGTGTGTTTTCTAGCTAACATCATCACCGACCGATCTAGTTACGAAAGCGAACGTCGTTGCGGAAAGTACGCGCGTATTCGAAAGCGAGCGGCCGAATTGACGCGAAATCCATTAGATCTAAAGTCTGTTTAATATCGATGATACTCTGAGAATTGTTTGTGTAAAAAAACATTGTAATAATATCTTTAACGATAGTTTAAAATAGACCACAACTTTCGATAGATATGCACTGAAGTAGCCCGATGAATGAACACGGATAAGATATTTATAAATGCTCGTCGATCTTTTCCCTATTATCGATTCATTAATCGATTCCAAAAGAAAAGGAAAAGCAAGTGGTTCGTTCATTGAAGATAATAGAGAAGAATGTCTGGTAAAAAGTAAAAGGTTGTGTTATTACGTGGTATTTCCGGATCGATTCGTCGAATGGCCCCGATCCAATGACAGTTATCTATGGCAAGAGATAAAAAACAAAAAAAATCTAGAATTATAGGAGCGAGCTAGATTTATCCGCGTCTAGTTCGCGCGAGCAAGTTTATCGGGACTTTGTCGTTTTACTCTTGAGAAAGGAGATTTGAAGAGAAAAAAAAAACAGATATCGTTGAGTCTAGGCATATTCCGCTCGAGTACATGTAACGATACGAAAAAGGAAAGAGAAAAGGAACAAATGAGGGGAAAATAGCAGAATATATTCGTACGAGATTAAATACTAACGATAAATATACGCGCGCATAAAAAAAGAAGAAAAAAAAACAAATCAATCAAAAAAGACGCCTCATAGAATATCAAGCATTATATTAACTGATTGAATATAGAAAAAAAAAATAAACAAACAAATGAATAACATTTTTTTCAAAGAAATATCACGAGATATTCGTTTAACAAAAATATACTTGTATGCAATAAAATCATGAAAAATGAAATAAGAAGAGAGGAAGGGAAAGAAAAGGAAAGAAAAAAAAACAAGATAAATAAAAATAAAAATAGAAAAAGATATAGCTGAAAAAATCGACGTCGTGAAATCCCACGATAACAGAGAGAAGGAGAGAGAGAAGCGAATTCTTGCTCAACTAAGTTGCGAGATGCGTTGGACGAATAAAGAGGATAACACCCAGGAAGCGTCCTAGTTTAGCAGACGGCATTAGAGAGAAACCGCGGCCCACACGCTCGGCGGTATCCGCCCACAAAATGAGATGCGCTAACGTCATCCGGATAGAACGAAAGAGAGAGACAGAGAGAGAGAGAGAGAGAGAGAGAGAGAGACAGAGAGAGAGAGAGAGAGAGGGCGACGACAGTGTATCATCGTCCGATTGACTCACGGAAAATGCCAATCGCTTTCGAGTGCCGTTCAATATCTCTCTCTCTCTCTCTCTCTCTCTCTCTCTCTCTCTCTCTCTCTCTCTCTCTCTCTCTCTCTCTCTCTCTCTCTGTCTCTCCTCTCTTTCTCTCTCACCATCTTTCTCTCTTTCTTTTTCTCACACTCTAGCATGCGCGCGCGCGCGTTCACGTCGGCTGCGTTTCTTCGTCCGCTCGATAGCAGAGTAGGCGAGCGGACTGGCATGCTGGCTCGAACGAGAAATGCAATAAGAAAGAGAGGACGTTGGCCGACTAATCGGGGAGAGGAAAGGAGTAGTCTCCTCTCTCACGATGCGGAGAGGAAGGAGAAAAAAGGAGGAAAGGAGAGAGAGAGGGGAGAGAGAAGAAAGGTCCTTGCGATCCTGGCGCGCACGCGTGCGTTTCATCGTTTTCTTCTCCCGCTCGTATATTCGACGATTAATCGAGTACCTTTAGCGTCGAACAAAACGTTCCTTTCATTTATTTAAACGTCCTGAAGAATCTGATATTGGTATTTCAAAGGACTTTCACTCGGACGATAGATTTTCTCTATTAATTCTTCCTTTTTTTTTCTTTCTTTCCTTTTTTCCTTCCTTTCTTTCTTTCTTTTTTTTTTTTTTTAATCTTTTTATCCGTTCTCCTTCGAATCAAACGAAATTGGGCATAGGAATTCTCGCGAAAGAGATAAAAAGGAAGAAAAAATGTCCGACGAAATGGTGAAAGAGTACGAGAGAACGCTCTCGAGCGATCGCGTTTCGAACATCGAACCGTTTTCTTACGCGCCAAAGGGAGAAAGTTGTCGGCCTCGTTCATTTCAGTTGGACGGATACTTACGAGTCACCGCCGTGGAATTAGTTCTGATCAATTTCGTGCAGCGATAACTCGAGTGCGTGTCTACGTACATTTTCGACATCCTTACGAACGAATGATTAAATAGCCTAAAAACTCAGAGAGAAAGAGAGAGAGAGAGAGAGAAAGTAGAAGCGACGTTAAACCCAGACATAAAATTTCTCTTCGATTTGACACTTTTACTGATCGATCTCCTCATTAGCGTGCCGGTGCAAAATTTAAGGAGACTACTCCGATCCGTTTACGCGAATAAATGACGTTCTTATTTTAAAGAGAAAAAAAAATACAAGAATAAAAAAATCGATAACTCTTCCTTCTTCTTCGATAATTCATCTCATTTCTATCATTTCGTTCTTAAATTCGACCAATTACGCCGCTAATTTTGCAGCTTGTTAATTCCTCGATAAACAAAAATGACACGCCTGCTATTCTTTACGATCTACTAGACTCGTATTAAATTATTACATAGCTGTTAGAGAAGTTTATATGAACCGGTTCCCTCGCGTTTTCTTTTAAATAGCAGCTGTTACTGTTAGTTCGATATACATTTTTTTGTTTTTTAATACTTCGTTTTATATTAAACGTCGAATAATTACCTTGAATGAGAATGTCAAATCGACCGGTAAACTTTTTGTTTCGTCGATTCGACGATAAAAAGGCCTTGACGTATGCGTGTTATAAAAAATCTTTCATCTATGAACGAGAATAAAAAAAAAAGAAAGAAAGAAAAAGAGAGAAAAAAGAATCTTCAAAACGCGAGTAGTCGAGATTATTTTACGATTGATGCTTATCCGACCGTTTCTGCTACGCAACTGTGATGTATAATGAATGAACGAACACGAGTCACGTCATCAAGGAGATGCGCTTTTACGTTCACAACCCCTCCACAAAAATAGTCGCCCACTTGTTAGTAAAGGAAAGGCGTAATTATAGCCAAAGCAAACGGTAGGCAGACTAATGTAAGTAGAGAAACCTAAGAAAGAATGGAAGGAAGGAAATAGAAAGAAAGAGAGAGAAAATGTTCGTTCTTACGCTCGTAGAATACCTAGAAGCTTTAACTCTTACCTTCGTAATGTAGAAAGATAGAAAGAGAAAGATAAAGAGAAAGAGAGATCTAGGATGTATTAAACCCACCTGCGATCGATTCTACGAAAGAGAATAGTTTTGCAATAACAACTACCAGAAAAGCCATGAGTTACGTTCGCAGTGAAACTGCATTTCAATGAAATTAGGATCCGACTCACGTTGTTACCCTACACTTTACTACATTTCGATGACAAAACGCGAATACAATGCAATTTCAATGCTGTTTTTCTTGAATGCTCGAGAATCCATTATAATGGAGTCTCGAACTGTTAATAAATAATAAGAAAATGTAGCAAGTAAATCTAGCAAAAATAATATTTGAAAAGAGGTCTGCCATAAATCTCATATTGATAAGAGAATTTTAACGGAAGAAAGACAAAATAAAAGCAGAAAGAACAAAATGGAAAAGAAGAAATGAAATAGATGTCGCACGATCGAAATGTACTTTCGGTCGAAACGCCGAGCACGTAACTGCACCCACCGAATTCCAGAAACGTGTAGCACGGACGAACGAAGCGGAACGACGACGTCGCATGCATTTTCATGCGGACGCGAGCGAATGAACGAGCGAGCGCACCTTCGCGGTGCTGACCGACGCGTTCCACAGCGATTTTCCTGGAAGCTAACAGAATGATTTGCATGGGGAGTGAGAACAACCACCACTCACAAACCTTACTCCGTGTCTGTCTCTACATCCTCTTTTCTTTTCCTCGAAGAAATAAGAATATTTAAAAAACACGAAGAATAAGCCATTCAAAAATCCAACCTCGAAAAATTTATTGAAACGAGTATGTATCTGATTTTACCAAAGTGAATGCAAGAGGTCGAGGTCAAGGTCTAGTCTAGTCTAGTCTAGTCTTTCTTTTTCTTTTTTCTTTCTTAATGCGGCATTCCGAAATTGTATGTATTTCTTTCTTAAAGCGATCAGATTGAAATTATTTTCAAGTTATATAGTTAATATTACAGGTCAACCAAATATTGACTCGATGTCTCGTGAGATCGAATCGGATCGGGAAAATATTTCTGTAACGCGTCCATCGTGATTCGACTGCCAACTTGTGTATATGTCCCTCTGTGTGAGAAAAGAGAACTAAAAAAGCCTAGAGATAGAGATAGAGAGGAAGAAAGATATTTGGCGAACAAAGCGCATCGATGTTTACACCAACGATTTAACCTTCTACGAATCCTGTCAGGATGATTAATCTGGCAGGATAGGAAAGAGAAAGAGAAAGACAGGAAGAGAGAGAGAGAAAAAAAGAGAATATAATCATCGGTCGATCACTTTCAAGGAATTCTAGAATTATCTTGATCCACAATGAAATATCTATTTCTCTGTAACTTGCAACCTAGTTAAAACAAAATAGAAACCTAGAATTAAAGAGCCTCTCGTAAAAGCCGGCACGAGTTTATTCGCACTACGTAATCGCGGTCGGCGAGAAAAGCGCTAGATTGGCGCCATCCTCTAGACGATGGACATACATAGATACAACACGCACACAGATGTTGCGCTTCGTGGAAACTCTTGCTATCGAGATCGCTATAGGGAGCGTAGGTCGAATCGATAGTTAGAAAAAGGACGTAGGCGCGATAACGTCACGCAGTGGACGATATAAAGCAATATCGTTACATTTAACAAGTGAAAATAAAATTACGAGAAATCTTGATTATCTGAGTGAATAGCTGACAGTTCAATATCAAGTTTAATTAATCCGAACAAAAAAAAAAAGAAAGAAAAAAATCATTATATAGATTTCATCTGATATTTATCGATTTTATTCAATACGATTATGATATTTAGAAAGGAACATATAAATACGAAATATTATTTTTATATAAACTTACGAACATGAAAGGTAATAAATCAAAAGAAATAAAATGTTAAGTATGATTTCGAAATAATTCTAATAAAAAAGCAATGATAAGCAAGTTTCGAAAAAGGGAATACCGAAGGGGCGTGGTACCAGCACGAGACGGCACTGAGCATCCCTCACCGCCTGGAGCGCGACTGCGCGCGAATGGCAAAAAGGCTTAACCGCATTCCGGCGACCATTTAAACCGCCACGGCGGGGTCCCACGCCTGACCGCAAGCAGCGACCGGCTATCGACTGACGTCACGCGGTACCGCGTGACCTTCGAGTTCCCGCGCAACCGAGACGCGCATGCGCGGAGTCCGAAACGTCTCTATTCTTTTAGAGACACTACACAAAGTTTTCTTTTAATTTTATTTATTATTTTTTCTTCCCTCTCCCTTCTTTCCTCTTTCCCTTAATATGTTTATTAATCATTGTATAAACTTTTATACAAATCGATAGAAACGATCTCTTTTGACATTCGTAGTAAAAAATTATAGACGATACCAGTTGGTTTTTTAATTTACGAAAAGGATTTTGTATTTCCTTGCAACACTTATGTAAGAGACGCTTTTAATATATATACCCCCCGTCCGTGCCGCTTTCGGCATTTCTCGCATCAACTTTTTTCGGTCGGCCAACTGGCGTGAAATAAAAGGAAAATAAAAAGAAATATCGAAGGAGCCGGTTGATCAGCCGGGACAACGAACGGAAAGGAGAGACAGAGGTCGTGCCGATTTGCGCAGAAGAGATTCGAAAAGATATCGCGAAAAAAAAACGAAGCCTGTTGGAACGGTAAAAATAATAAATGAGATTGCTCCTCCTCCTTGCAAATGGGAAAAAAATTGCGTACGAGTTAAAACTCGTTTTGTTTATCGATTTTACAACGATCTTGGGAATTTATTGGAATTTATTAGATTGAGATCGTTTGAGAAATAGACGAGAAAAATTAACGTTGCTTTGTTAAATTATCGAAATCGTTCTCATGATTTCGTTTCACAACCTTGTCGAGGATTCACGTGACACAACAGCATGCTTCCTTCCTTCGCCTTTTAAACGTCAACTATCGACCTGCTCTAAAGCGCGGCGTAGAGAGCGTCAAAAGTAGCGATTTAGAAGTCGTGGTCCAAGCAATTACCAATTACGTAGAGATCCGACCGCGCCAAGATCAAATTTGCAGTGTGTCCGGTCGCACGGTATCGTTCGAGCTCCTTCTCGGTCTATTAAGAGAGCCGACGCGACGAGGACGAAACGCGTATACTTTTCGAGACCCTTCTATCTAATGTCTCTCTACTATTAGAGTCATGTCTAAAGATCCATCTAGATTGATTTAGATTCGGAATGGGAGAAAAGAAACGTCGTCGTTGATCCGATCAATTTTCTTTATCCGAGATATATCGTAACGATATCCCGCTGAAAACTTTACAGGATTGAACCATTACAGAAACGTAGGATTCATCAAGGTCGTCTACCAGTCGAAGCAAGAAGAGGAAGTCCTTAAAAGTAGAGGAATTCTAAACGATGATCGTCGCTTGGGATTGCAATTTCTCGTGAGTCTTTCCAAGAAATGTGTCTGATAAAATGAACGAAAAAAAAGATAAGAAAAAAAAGAAAGAAAGAAAAACATAGAGCAAGAGAAAAAAGAAACTTGTCTCTTGAATCCAAGACACAAATACACGTTCTATGAAAAAATAATAGAAAAGTAAAAGTAAAAGAGATACCTTTGCTCTAGAAAATTCAATGGAATGATTTAAACCAACAACGAATTTCCGCTATTTCTATACAGTTATTCGCTATATTTATTGGTATGAGGAAAAAGATTCCTTCTATTTGAGAGGAGGGACAAGGTTCGATCTTTTTTTCCGCGTATGAAGGAACGAGATCTAGACGCATCTACGATGGTATCGTCGATTACGCAAAGTTGCACGACGCATATATATACAGTTGAAAAAGAGAGATGGTGAGATCGAGCTTCCAAGAGATCCAAATGGCACCTTCCAAGAGGTAAAGACGGTAAAGTAATCAAGTTACGAGGCGCAACGTACGTGCCTAGGTCACGTGCGCGCGTAAGAGCCACAACACACGTGCGTTGTCCCCGTGGACTACTCAGTTCAGTCTCTCTCTCTCTCTCTCTCTCTCTCTCTCTCTCTCTCTCTCTCTCTCTCTCTCTCTCTCTCTCTCTCACTCACTATCTTTCTCTCTCTCTGGGTCTCGGTCTCTGTCTGTTTGTCTCTCTTTTTTCTTCTTCCTTCGCATATTCTCTCTCTCTCTCTCTCTCTCCCCCTCTCACTCTCTCTCTCGCATACGTGATCGTCAAGTATACCTAGACGAGGTCGCCGTCACCGTCGCTATCGCGCTTATTCTTCTTCAGAAAAATCTCACAATCATCCTCTCCTTTTGTTATCTCGAAAAAAAACGCGTCAACAAGACTTCGATTTCCCGAAGAGTGAATAAATAAATAACAATGTACAGACCGTCTCTCTTTTCATTTAATATCCATTACGTAAGAATAAATAAATCGATTTGATAGATGTACAAGTCCGTTTCTCTCTCTCCCTCTCTCTTTATTATCGTTTTATATCTTATTTCTTGCATCGGAAGTGTCCCAGTGTTAAACGATAAGATGGAATCGCATAAAAGATTGCAACGACAGAGGCTAATAATAAACGGCTGATAATCGTGATGTGAACACGACATAATATACAAAACATTCGCGTCTGTAACACATATATACATTTGTATTGAAATACAGTCCACGAGCGATGTCAACATGTGATGCAATATGGTTTCAATAAATATACTTTATCATGATTTTTCTCTAGAATGTTACGATCTACGCCATATTCGTTTTCCAGGGCACACGAGAATCGATTTCGCAAATTAATGTTATTTCAAATGTGAAAGAATCTAAAATTTTCTCAGATTGACAATTGTCTCTTGAAGGTATTCGCAGAAATCTAAAGTCTAGAAGAAGCAATTGATGATGATAATCATGAACGCTCGTTGTAACGTTGAATTATCTTTCCTACTTTGCGATTACAAAACAAGATTCTAATCAAAGATAGCTATCGACGTCGAAGAAAACTGTAAATATACTTGATTTTCTTTTAAGATGTACGTACATACATATGTATATACGTATGTGTCATACGTTTGTATATATCCTCGAATACCATCGTACTACTCGTATTGTAGACCAGCGTTTCTCAATTTTTTCCGTGTGATCCAATACATATGTTTTTGTAACGATACCAGGACTCAAATATTTACGATATATAATTTTGAAGAATCTGATAAAGACTGGAGTCATTGTAAATTATTACTTTCAAAATTCTCGCAAACTCGCAAAAATTGACTAGAAGAAATCTCTAACAAATTAATTACTTTTCTCGTTTAAATTTAAGATAACAAGTATCATATCACAGGCCCATTAAAAATTTAACGCAGCACGATATTAAGCTTGTAGATCATAGGTTGAGAAACGCTGTTATGGACTGTATGTCTGTAAAATATATCCGCAGAGAATAATTCCTTCGATAATTTGACAGAGAGTCAATCATCGTTACTCTCGTACAGAAAATAAGAAACAAGAAAAAAGAAAAAGAAGAAAGACGAACTCGTTGTTGATAGATACGAAAAAATCGAATAAAGATTCCAATGTAAAATGAATATTAGGACATGTATTGTTAAAACACGAGTGTCAATTGTTCGATAACGAACGCGGAAAAAAAGAAATCGATGTAAATGTTCAAGAGAACATTTCTAAATATAAAAAACAATTTTTTATTTGGGATATATCGGATGTAGCGAATAACTAGGGAAGTTTCGATCGATTGTAAAGTAGAAGGGCTAAGGGAGAAAGGTTATGGTAATGTCTGGCTATTTCAAAAAGGGGTCCCTTTTCCCCCTGGACTATTGCTGGGTGTGGTATTGCATTAACTAAGAATCAAGCAACAGATATATGTATATATTTGTCGACTCGAATTTCCCGCCAAATGTGTTTTTATTCCCGTACTACGATGTGTACTACAATTACAGGCATCTTATTGCAATTTACATGAATATCTCGAGAGATACATATACGTGTTAAATGAAACGCGCGCCTTTATCAGTACAAGTTTTCCCTTCTCGTCGAGTAATTTGAAGTTTCTGCGATAAAACTTAGTAGGTAAAAGAAATCGTAGTTCTCTTATCTTGTTACTTTCCATTATTTACTTTAACACAATGTTTTACGCGTCCTCGATCGCATTAAACGTTCAACCATGCAATGTTGTATATATCAGTTAACCACACACAGTGCTCAAAGTAAAATCATTTTTGCTTTGATAGGATACGATCTTATAAAAATGTTTTATCTTAACAGGGCCATTATATTACGTCAAATAAGTTATCTTTTTTTGCGGAGAAAAATTAAAAAAAAAAAAAGAAAAGAAGAAAGAAAAAAAAGAACAAAGAAAAACGATAATTTATATGACTTTAATGGTCGAATTATCGAAAACACGTGACGACGGATTCGAAGAAGAAAAAAAAATGAAAACGCGATTGTGTTTCTTCTCAGTCGAGAAAGAAAGAGAGAATGAGAAAGACAGAGATAGAAAAGATAGATAGAGAAACAGAGATCCAACGAATTAATTTCACGACGGTACGAAATTCTCACGGGATCTGTCTCGTAATAAATAACTTGCCCGAGGACATTAGTGTACCGACCTCCGGCTCTCTCTCTCTATCTCTATCTCTTTCTCTTTCTCTTTCTCTTTCTCTGTCTCTCTCATCTTCAAAACGGGTTTCCTCCTTCGGCTGAACGCTGCTCGTGCTTCAACGATGACGAATAACCTCGCGGAATTAGCATACTCATGCGGGTACCGAATTCGAGAGGTACGCGCGATATTTTACCATCGATCCCCTCGAATTACGAGCGACCTTGGGATTCCTCGTGAAACGGCTTTTTATAATCGATAACCCGAGAACGTGCCGATAGTTAACTCGACTCTCATCCAATTAAATTAACGAAACTTATCAAAGATAATACTAGAAAATTTTGATGTAGAAGTATATAAGAATTTCTGTCCTTCATAAGATAAGAGAATAAATCTTTCATTGTAATATCATTTTTATATATCATTCACTTGTTGATACTGTTGTTGAAAATATAAAAAATATTGTTTACGTATAGATATTACGTTAATAGTAAGCACGTCCTATCGATAAATGAAAAAATAACTTACCGGATTCTGAAGGTGTCTGAACGCCAAGATTCTCGAGCCTCTTGTAAGCGGGATGATTAAGATGATAGCAATGATCGCTAAGGGTATTTCTCAAGTTCGGTTGATGACTGTTTTCTTCCTCTTTCCTTCTGTCATAGAACCGTCTGACAAGCTGACCCGTAACTTCGCTAACCGGCGCCGCCCTGATGATCGATTCGGACATGCATTCCGATAGCTTCTCGTGTATATTGATCTGATCGTGTCTAAAGACAGGAACTTCGTCGTCTGTATCTGTATCTGACGTCGATGTTGGTGGTGTATCGGGTCTTGTGGAATCTCCATCGCTTTCTAAACTCTTCACACGACATTGTTGAGATTGTTGTTGTTGTTGCAGCAACTGTTGTTGTTGTTGTTGTTGTTGTAACGCTTGATGTTGTTGCTGAACGTTCATCAAGGAACGTGCAGATGTACTAGCACGTGATATGAGCAAACTCCTACCAGCTGGTATTTTCTTTTGTAACTGAGAATCTTTCTTAGCAGGCAAAGTTCTATTGTGCTCCTTGCTGATACACAAGCCGGCCCACATGCAATCATGATGACGAATCTCTCGAGATGCCATACATGTAACTTTGTCATAGATAAGCTCGGGAAGAACGGTCTCGTCGTACGGTCGATTGGAATAGATATCCAGTGGGAAGTCCAAATCGAACTTCTTCCAGATATCCTCCGAAACAACGCTTGCTGTTTCCAAAGCTTCGTCCATAGGGCCCAATTCCGGGCAATCCCAAACAGGTACTGGCATATTACCTGTATAACAACAAATTAGAAACGTGAATCAATTTTAACCAAGTATTTTTATTCTTACTTTCTGTCTTTCCTTTTCTTTTCTTTTCTTTTAATTTTTTTTATTGCTACAAAACTATCATTAAATTCGATCGATAGAACGTAAGAATGACATATAGATTTGAATTATTTATTATGAATTATATCATATAAAATTAATCATTAATCCAATAAGAGTTTATCGATAATCAATAATATCTTTCTTTTTAATCGAGATATTAACTAATCGAGATTAGAAAGTGTTGATCGTATTTGGTGAAGATCATAAAATGTTTGTCGCAATATTACGTTCCGTGTATCGTGAAAGAACGTTTAGCGGTTAACTTTACGACACGTGCCGCAATACATTGATGTATTATCGCGAAGATCAACGTTGTACATCGAGACATGTGAATGGAGGCCGCGTATTAACCTTGCATATTAGCGGTAAAATTAGACGACCTTCCACGTGGACGAACGCTCGATAGACCGGTCGACGTACATATGTATAACATATATGTATGTACATATAAAATATCGCGGCATATATACATACATACATACATACATACATATGTACGTACGTACGTACGTACGTACGTACATGCATGCATGCATGCATGCATGGATGGATGGATGCATACATACATACATATGCGCGTAAATTGCATATAACTAGCTTTTTTCCTTCCGTCATGTATTCTAAGAAAAAATATACACGGCGCCAGGAAAATGTCACGCATTTGACAAAAAATGAATAGAAACAAGTGAGTTTTTGTTATTCTTTCGTAACAAATGATCGACACGTATGATGGATTTTACGGTAGTTAAATATTTACATTTGATCAGATATCCTCGAATAAAATTTTCATTCGCTGTATTAATTATAAGAGCTTCATTTAACAATCTAGAGTATTAAGTATTACCTAAACGATCTTTTTTTTTTTTTCAACGAATAACGAGAGCGATGATATAAATATAAATATAAATACAAATATAAATAAACATCTAAAGGAGAAGTGGAAAGACCATATACGGTGCGAACGTAAGGAAATGAAAGGAGATCGCTATTTATTTTAAAACTCTCCATTCTTCCTCATGCCAGAATAATCCGGTTTCCGATTTCAAAAAGGCAAGGAAATAACAAGTCTCTTGGAATCCTCTTCTCCTTTTTTTGTCCCCCCTTTTCACTGAATAATAAATTCGACAAAAGGAAGAATCGACAGTCGCAACAAATATCAAGAGTATTTCTAAAGAATAGGGAAAAAAGGGAGAAAAAAAAAGAAAAAGTTAAAAAGAAAACAAAAAGCAAAAAAGAAAGCAACAGAAAGGAAAGGAAAGGAAAGGAAAGGGAAGAAGAAAGAAAA
The DNA here is from genome assembly GCF_905475345.1 of Vespula vulgaris. NCBI lineage: Eukaryota > Metazoa > Arthropoda > Insecta > Hymenoptera > Vespidae > Vespula > Vespula vulgaris. The sequence goes on along the minus strand of NC_066586.1, from coordinate 8,248,915 downwards.
GAAACGAGAAAGAAAAAAGAAAAGAAGAAAAAAGAAAAGAGAAAGGTATACTATGAGTATTGGAAGAACCGAAAAAGCTTTGAGAAAAATTCGCGGAAAATCGTTGGCAATGGTGTTCCTATCTCCTTATTTCGTCTCCAGGAATTTCAACGGATCGGCTTTTGCACGCGTAAGAGAAGCCGTTCAGCTGGAAATAGAGCATATCGAGTTATAAGCGTACCGGTAAGGAGCTTACCAGTATGAGTCACGATCAACGAAGAAATTCCACGAGACCTCGGTCGTTTCGCCAGTTGCAACGTTTACGAGAGAGAGAGAGAGAGAGAGAGGAGAAAGAGAGAAAGAAAGAGAAAATAAAAAATAAAAAAAAAATAAGAGAACAGACGATCAGAGAAAAGGAAGCAAATCAAAAGAATTTTTATCGCAAGGCAATAATAAGTTCAGCTCTAGCTTATTCGCCATACCACCACCATCACCCAACATTCCCACTTCTCTTTCGTCTTTCGTTCGTTTCATCCCTGCTTTTTTTTTCTTGGCGTCTGTCCGACGCAAACACAGATGGGTGGTTATGCGGACTGACGCGCGCGCGCACGGACCTTGATCCTCAGGGAGGAAACGCCCTCCTTATCGAATCTCGCGCGAGACCTCTACCGCTGACATCCAAGAAGAAGATGATGATTCAAATCGAGCGAACGACACACAAAGTGACATTTTAACAATCGTGTAACATTAGAAAAGGAGATTAGAAAAGAAATCGGCAACACCCTTCTCCTTCTCCTCCTTCAAACCTTCCTTACCACCACCACCACCACCACCACCACTTTCCAACCCCCATAATCTTGCTGCCTTTGTGTCAAAATATATCTTATCTCAGGCAAGTGTTTTTCTACACGAAACTTCCGTTTCTTTCAATCTTTCTCTCTCTTACTCGACACGTCACTTTGTTTTTCTCCTAACCTTTTGCGTCTTTCGCATTGTTTTCGTGGCAATCTAAACACGGTGAGAATGTGGGTCTTGGTTTTTTTTTTCTTTGTTTGTAGTACACGCCAACTCTTAGAGAGACAGGAACAGTATCTTATTTACATCAAAAACTTATCTGTGAAAAGATAGAGAAGAGAGAGGGAGTGGGGAGAAAGAAGAGAGAAGAAAAGAGGAGAGTAATATAAGAGGTGAAAGCTCGAAAGAAATTTAAATGAAATTCGAATCACAGATTTCTCGTATTTCGTTTGGTATCGGTTGATCCAATGATGCCGATTTTTATCGAATCAGGGGAGAGAGGAGAGAGAGAGAGAGAGAGAGAGAAAAGAATGAAAAAGATGAAGGGTCGATCGTTGAAAAAGAAGAAATCTCTGTTCGTGAAACTAAGCGCCCTTTGTGACGCGTCGCTCGTGAAAAACTTTCCTAGATGAGAAAAACAATACACGCTTGCGCGCGCGGTTACCGCGCGTTCTACCTCCCCCTCCTCTCACCCTCCCTTTACCTGACCCTCCTTCTCTTTAAAACGCTTTCTTTCTTTCTTTCTTTCTTTCCTTCTTTTTTCTTTTTTTTTCTTTTGGAGATTCCCAAGCGAAACATAGCCGAACAAAAGAGAATCGGTAGTAATGGTAATGACCATCGTGAAGCGGCCTTGAACACGAAAGAAAGCAAGCGCGTACCCTTTTTTTCTTCTCGCCTTCGGGCCAACCTAAGAGAAACAAGGAAAGAGAAGGTCTGCTACCTAGGCGCGTCGTCTTCGAAGCGACCTGTTACTACCTCTACTACTACCTACTACTATCAAACGAGTAGTAGAGAGAAAGAGAGGAAACGTGAAAAAGAGATTGTGCCGTTTAGTCGCGTACGATAAACACGGTCTGAAATGTTTTGAAGAACAAAGAGTACATAAATAGCAATAGTTTTTGCAAGTGTTTACTGGAAAAAAGAAATAAGAAGAAGAAGCGTTTTTAGCGAAACTTCTTACGTAGTAAATAAATATATATGTAGGTAAACATTGACGAGTTCAAAAAAAAAAAAGAAAAAGAAAAGAAAATAAAAAAAAATAAAAAACAGGAAAGGGAAAAAAGTAGACAATATATAATATCTGACGATTTTTTTCATTGATCGGATTAATACACCGAGGAGAAATAAAAAGTTTCACACGGCTCGAATATTTTCTTGAAGATCGAAGATAATAACAGAATTGTTAATCTAATTAAAAGAATAAAAAAGAGGGAAAAAAATTGCATCTTGTGAACGAAGTTGAAAAATAAAAAAATTTGAAATGGCGTCGCTTCGAAAGGAAAAGTTTCACGGAAATTAAAATTGCGTTCGAATATCGAACGATGAAAAGAAATTTATTCGATCGAGAATTCGGATAAAGCGTGCGGCTTTCATTTTGAACTTTCGAAAATTGTTTAGAATAGAATATCGCACGGTTTCGTTTTCGACGGCGACAACCGGCGATCGATGGATCGAACTTCTTTTTTACATATCTACACAAAGCGTCAGAACGCATAAGAAAACCGGTCCTCGGTCCGAGGTTTAGAGATCGAACGTCACTCCTCTCCTTCAACGAATATTATCGTTATAACGAGCCGACAGTTCTTTTTTCACTAAATGCTAATTAGCTCACGGAACACATCGCGGATGGAACGATAACTTTTGATTTGGTAAACGGAAGAACTTCTGAGAAGAAAAAGTGGAGGCAGAGAGTAGAAAAATTCTTAAAAAAAAAGAAAGAAGAAAAAAAGAAAGAGAGAAAGAAAATAAAATGCGACGTACTCACCAAAAATCACATAATCAGCCATTTTTAAAAATAAACAATTCGACGAACAATAACCAATTAATATAACTAATAAACAAATAATTTAAACGAAAAACATCAACATCGAAATTCACTCCGAGAACGCATATTACCGTACTACCGTACGGTCGAACAGTTGGCGGGAAAACTGAAGGACGCTTGGAAACATTGTAAAAGCAAAGGGCCTTTTGCAGAATCAGGTAAAAAGGAAAATGGTAGGGATGGGGGTGCAAACGATGGGAATTCCAGGCCCGCACGACGAGGCGTGGCCTTGTATTGAAGGGTACGGAAGCGAGTGAATCGTCCTCCCCTCTCCTTCACTCCCTACCACCCTAACTCCCTCGCTCTTCTACTCCTACTCCCACTCTCTCTCTCTTTTTCTTTCTCTTTTTCTTTCTCTTTTCCTAAAACGGGCACACGAAAGAGAGATGCTTATCTCGCAGTCGACGATTAAAAATCGCGACGACGATAGAAGCGCGGCGCCAACGACGACGATTCAGGTCTCTAATTCGAAAATCGCGTACTTGTAATCGTCGGCTCGACGAATGCGTGATTCAGCAAAAGAGTCTATTTATTACCCATTCCGAAGAGGTGCGAGAGGAGGTCTAGAACGATATTGTAAGGACAAAGCTCGAGGCGAGTTTCCGCTCCCGCGAAATCGATATATACATATACACACACGCGTACAAACATTACACATTATACATGACACAATATGATTACGATATCGATTTCGAGATCAGAGTTTTTCTTTGATCGAGGCTCTTCATTTATTGAGATCTATATGTTTATATATAAACATGGTTAAAGTTCAGATTAAGAAAGAGAAAAAATAATATATATATATAGAATATTCAAAGAAATTTAAATTTAATTAGATGAATGAAATATATATAATGTATTATATATAAATAATATGTGATGTATTATATATATATATATGTATATTAATTTATTAAATATTGGAAATGAGTCAGGTTGAAGATAACTCGAATAATTTTGTCCGGTTTTGAAGACTCATCCGTGTTTCGAATAACAACAGTTTTGAAGTACATTACATATACATGTGCAAACATATTTATCCCGTACAACGTGCACGTTGCGTGAAATTAGGTAAAAGCGTGGGCGGCCGGCGAGAGTCGCGCTTTTTCGCCCGCGTTTAAATATTCACGGCTTTCGAATGATCCGTAACCTACGGCAATTCTCATCATATATATATACAGACACATAACACATGTCCATATTATATATATATATATATATATATATATATATATATACAGACGCACGTAAATACGTAAGTAGAATAGTATCGTGAGAATAGAACAAGAGATTAAACCTTTGGCGTATCGATCGTTACCTACATCTCTCTCTCTCTCTCCGTCTCCATCTCTCTGTCTCTCTTTTTCTCATCAATGGTGACATTAAAGAGAGAGACAAGAAAAGAATCAAAGATAAATGAGTAACGAAAGGAAAAGTAACGAGGTGCCAAGTGAGAGCAAAAGAGCGGGCGAGTGACAGAGAGAGAGGAAGAGAGAAAGAGAAAGATAGAAAGAGAGCGAGAGAGAGAGGGGGAGAGATAAACGAAGAGATGAACTAGACGAAAGAGGAACGCGTGTAAGATAGACAAAGAAAGATAGATATAAAAGCATGGATGAACTCGACACGTGAATTTTAGCCGGTCCATCTTCTCTCTCTCTCTCTCTCTATTCTTTCCGTTAAAGGAATACGCGTACACACCCAAATGAGTATTATAAACTGATCGTTATGACGAAGAAAATTTATAACAGTACGTAAGAAATAAAAATAATAAAAAAATGTAATATGAATAATAAAGTAACGGTCTGACTAGATAATATATATTAATATAACATAGTATAGTATAGTATAGTATAGTATAGTATAGTAGTCGGCTCGGAGGGCGCGGTATGTTCACGTACCTGACAGCCACCACTTCGTGTCGTAATCCAAAAGCGAGATAGTAGTAGTAGTAGTATCCACTGTGGAACGCACTTTGGCGCGAGTTCGAATCTCGCGGTTTTATACAAGTGAGAAAGAGAGAGACGGATAATACCGTAGTAATATAGTAACACCGATTAGGAGAGATCCGAAAATGTACGATTCCCTCTTGGAACGCTCGCCGGTGTGAGAAATATTATCTTTCTCTTCGATCACTCTCTCTTTCTCTTTCACACGCACTGCTTCTCTCTATAAACGCGTTGGTTGTGTTGTCTTGCGTTTCTCTTCGATTAAAGAGAGACAGACAGACAGACAGATAGACAGATAGACAGAGAGAGGAAGAGAAAGAGAGAGAGAGAGAGACAGAGAGGAGAGAGAGAGAGGAGAGAGAGAGAGAGAGGGAGAGGGACAGAGAGATAGAGAGAGAGAGAGAGAGAGAGAGAAATAAAGAAAGAAAGAAAATCAGCTTACAAGGGTGTCCCTTCTTCTTCTCAAGCGTCGCAGCAGCTTATGCTGCTATCGTTCCGCCACAAACGCCCTTGTCGTTTTCTTTTAGAATCAAGATAATTGCTTCGAATAAATTTTATAGAACATCTACTACCGCTGCCTTCTTCAACCAGGCAGAGGAAGAATTTCATTCTTAGAGTAATCCTGTACAAAACTTTCTAAGGTGGTAAACCTTTTATCTTCTTCTTCTTCTCTATTTCTCTTTTCTTTTCTTTTCTTTTCTTTTTCTTTTTCTTTTATTTGTCTGTTCTTATCTTTTATTTTCCCTTTCCTTTTCTTTTATATTTTAGTTACTTGTCGTCCCTCTTTGTACGTCTTACAGTATCATCGGCCTCTCTCGCTCTACGTTAGCTCTCGAAGGGAGTCGTACGTACGCGCACACCGATCGGCAACGATCCGATCCTCTCGGTAAGGCCGGTAAAAGGCGACTGAACTGTGCGATCCCGTGCGCTTTCCTTCCATCTTCCGCGGCTATGTCCACCGCTACGGGACCGGGCGCCAGAACCGTATCATTCGAATGAAGCACCCTGTCCTTATCTCCCATTGAATTTATCGGAATATTAATACACTATTTTTCTGTGTTTTTTCTTCTTTTTTTTTTGGTTATTTAAACATCCTGAATTGATATAAACGTAAACGTACGATCATTTGTAACGATTGCGAATTGAACGTTAAAAATATCGTTCGTTTTCAGTTCGTTGATATTTAGCTCGTTCGAAGAAACTTTAATATCGCGACATCCTTTTCGAGAAAGGCATTCGTCCTCTGGAATATGTTATGGTTTGATGTACGCCGTCTCGCGTAAGTTTGTCATGGGAGAAACGTGGAGGCCACATGTGGTGCGAGCTTGCGGTTGGCAACCTGTCGGAACCTGTACGGATTTAATACTTGCGAGCATGTAGACGTGTTACGCCTTACCCTCCTCCTATCATCATGCTCCCACAATGTCTATACTCCTCGATCGCGTTTATCCGGATAAATTTACACGTCGATAACTTCTTACGCCTCCTACTTTATCCTCTCTCTCTCTCTCTCTCTCTCTCTCTTTTAGCATCTCCTTTCTCTCTCTACCAAACACGTGGACCTTTCGATTCTCAAACGAGAGACGTGAGTCTATCGTTTTTGTAATAAACGCTGGTTACTTGGAAGCCGTCCACGCTTTGTATATAACCCTTTGAGTTTTTAATTAAAATCTTGCGACAGTCTCGACTAGGCCAATGGCGTAGACTCTTTGACTTTATCCACTTCGAAACCATAGTGGCAAAAGATTAGGCGATATTATCGATATATCGATGATGGCTCTGTGTTGGGTGTAGAGATGTCTAGTATCTATGTATGTATGTATAGTAAACGCGTGCTAGCATCGATCGATCAAAAACGTGCCGTCCCGTGGAGGAGAGAGCTTAGCGGAGCAGAATCTTCGTCGAAGGAGACACGCTAAACGCGTTAGCAGATACTAGACTCTAAGCATCGATTCGTCGCACGTCAATGACCGACTCTACTCGTCGTCGGCCGAGTGACGCTAGAGGGTTGCTCGGATGCCACGACTTCCATCAAATCATCGTAGACGTAGACGATGCTACCATGAATTCAAAGGAATTTATTTTTATTTGAAATATTAAGTAAATACTTTGATAGTTAAAATTTGTTAAACGAAGATAGCGAAGAAATTTATACCTATACAATTATCTATACGATATCGAGCATCGTCATTATCATACGACGATTTGCATGCACGCGCAACAAAATGAGTTATCATTTTTTCACAAACGTATGCGCGCCAACGGCTTAGCCCTTGACACATAACATTGTGCAATCCGAGTCGACGCGGAAAGCGCGCTTGAGATAGCCTCTCGTTATGTCACTTCCACCGTCTTCTAATCTATATACATATATATATATATATACACAATCTGTGTATGTATGAATATCTTTTCAATATTTCGTTAAGGAAATAAAATCTATGTACTATTAAATGTACGAAAAAAAAGATGTCGACGTGTAAAAATTATGTTTATGAATATATTTATGTATATATTTAATCGTTCGTTTATTTTTCATATCTTGAGGATTAATAATACAATAGATAAAGATATTTTGATGTTAGGAAGATTAAATGGTGATTCAAATTCTTCAAAGACGAAACACTGCGAGTACATAACGTATAACAGAGCGACATTCCATGTCCATTTCTAATATGTCAGGTGTCCGCCGTACCTCGAGCGTGTTGCAGTCGATGTTGTAATATTGCGAATACGCGCATATACCATCCTTCTCTTAACGACTACTCGACTATTATATGGCCTCCGTAATGTAGAGAGAAATGCATGTATTCTATTCTATCTAAAATTATATATATATATATAAATTTTATACATATACATACATATATATATGATATATGCGAAAAATGGAAAATTGTTATACAAAAAATATATGTACAATTACTTGTATATATAGATATTAAATATATTTTATGATTAAATAAATAAAACAAATCAACAGATTATAATTTTATCGCTTTATTATTAAAACGTACAAAGTTTGTTATCGAATAAAAAAAAATTATTTTCAAAGAATGATCTACGAGAGTACCCTATCATTCAAGTTACATAGTACGGCCCTGTACATGCCGCGTGGGGGGCCGCGCCCGCCACAGCTCTCTTCCATAATGTTCAACTTTTTGCAAAAATTATGTTAACGCCAAGGGAAAATTCACGTTCGTTTATTCGTGGGAGCTTGCAGGAGATCGTATGAAGTAATATCGGCGAGTGTCTTGATGTACTTCGAGAGATTTTTCGTGTCCATTTGTCGCTCGGAACTACTTTTCTGGCGTGGCCTACCAAAGGTGCGCACTGCGGTCCGACGCGGTACTTGCGCATCGAAGCGACGGGTTCGAGTGACGCGCGAAAGAGGCGCCACTGAACAATTGACGCGCGTGTTCGACGCCCACGAGAGAGCTGACTACGAAATGTTGCGAAATCGAATCTCCTACGCGTTCATTCTCATATAGAACGATGGTATTTTTTTTTTCTCCTATTTCTTTTTCTTTTTTTGTGTGTTTTTTTTTCCCCCGACAATTTCTATGATTCATTCGAAAGTTCAAATAATATTTTACGATGTCGTTTAAATATTGTTATATACTCGTTTGTTGTATTTAAACGGTAATTTAAAAAGATTTTAAGATATATAATAGACTTCGAGAAAAATTTGAAAAATATTTATGTCTACTGATGATAAAATATGCTATGGATTTACGAAGGTTTATATTGTTAAGCCAACAAAAGAGAATTTGCTGAAGATTTTCTTTTATATTGCTTACGTCGTTAATTCTTTTAACCTTAAGAATATTATGCCTTTTCTTTCGGACTGTTTGAAGTGACCTGTCCTAACTGCTTTATTAAATTCAATAGGATAATGTTTAAGGGACTATGAGTAATAGCTTATTGTTTGTGTCGATAGACCCTTAGTTAACTGATCTTTTACCTGACTGGTCGGTAAATTCTTCGATATGTTGGATTTCGATAAAAATTGTTATTTAATCTTTGGGTACTTTGGGTACAAAAATTAAGGATGAAAGATAATAATATATTCTTTTTTAATGATAATCAAAATTATTTGCCATTAGTCGGAAAACGAATTGCCCTTCTCGATACTTTACATGACGCAAATTATTTTTGTATGCAGAAACGAACGGCATAGAGTCAAGTTATGCATTTATTATTTAAATACTTTTTTACATATTATCGACGATAATAAATGAGTAAGCTGAAAATATAAAAACAGTACGGACAGTTATACTTCTTTTTAGAGCTGTTCGTGCAATCGCAGCTCGCTTGTATCTCGTAGACCATTAGGTTAGTTATGCATAGATAGTAGATATCACGGTGAAAAAAAAGGTCCGTAGTATAGCATTGTGAGCCCGAGAAGAGGAAAAAAAGGGGACTACTGCGGAGGTCGATAAGCAGCTAGAGAGGTCAAATAGGACGTTCGACGGTTGATCTTTTGATCTCCGTTACTTGTGGTTAAAGTTGTATGTAATTTCCGAAGGGTTTTTTTTTTCACATCATAGTAAGAAAAAGATTAAATATTCTAAATTTCTTTAAATTACAACAAAAATCGAAAAGGATCGATAAACAAATCGTAATAGAGTTTCGTATAAAAATTTGATCGAGACATAGTAGACAGAGAAATCTAACAAAGGAACGAATAGAAAGAAATAATTTTGCTCAAATTCTCGATGAAATTTTCGTCCTATCTTCTCATCGTTACCGGGTGTGAAACTTGACCGAGTGTAAGTAAAATATGGATTCGACAATAACGAGAATGTAAATCGAGCGTGGACGAAATTTGCTTTTTTGTTTTTGGAAAATCCTGACGATTTGCAATTACCGAAAGAAACGAGTTAAATCCTCGGCTCGAATTCTTTGCTCGTGGCACGGTAAAAGACGGTGAGAAGGAGAGAGAGGGAGGGAGAGAGAGAGAGAGAGAGAGAGAGAGACGAGTTACGGCGGTAAACTTACGAGAAGTCGGAGGAAAACTTGCGGAGGCAGATCACCCCTGACAGTTCACACTCGGCTAGCTCGTTCGGAAGCACCGCGCGGCGCATTCTGGTCCTAAAAAGTCAGTTTGAAACTTGATAGCGCTGGAGATCGATCCAGTTTCAAAGGTCGCGAAACGGTTGTCCCCTCCCAACAAACATTCACGAATCTTTTATCGCTAATCTCCCATAAATCTGACTCTTAGAAAGAAAGTTACGTACGACGGTAATTTTTCGACGTTTTTCACCAGTAAAACGTTGCCGTTGTCTCACGAAAATCAGCTGAAATACGAGACACGGATATCGAGGTACGATAAGAGTATAATTTCGAACGAATCAAACGATTCCATTTACGCCGAAGAACCATTAAACTCGTGAAAATGACGGATCATGGATTTCTTCTTTCATAATTATCGAAATCGGAGTCATTAGATTAATGTTAACTTATAGTAATTGTTTTTTTTTTATTTATTTAGTAACATAAACAAATTAAATAAATTAAAAAATAATAACGAATCAAGTGTTATTCTTTTAAATATCCCATATCTAATTGATATATTTAGTAAAAATTACTTTCACTTAATAATCTTGATTTTTATAGTTTCAATAGAATTCCCCGAGGTCGTAAATCTTATGCTTTCCAAACGGCAATAGCGATGGTCGAGGCCGGTTTCAGGGATTCTCAAAAATCTACCGGAACTCTCTCAGCCTTTTTGAAAATCGCACCTGTGAAAACTTGACTCGACAGGATCAGCTGGTTCATGTTAGTTATTCGACGTGGGCCCATTGTTGAAACTTTCCTTTATTTATCGTTTAAAAAAAGTACCTCAGATATTCCCTGGATCGGAAGAGTAAATATTCTTAAAAGTTTGTTAAAAGAACATTGTTGAAGAAAAAAAAATGAAAGGCGAAAAGCAAAAAAAAGGAAAAAAAAGAAAGAAAAAGAAAAAAAAAGAATTAAAAAAAAAAAAAGACAAAAGAATAAAACGAGGTTAAAGTATCAATTGACGATACGACTTAATTTCGTAATATCGGTTGTACATTTAAACAGGTGTACATATGTACATATGTACGTACGAACGTGCTAATCGTTATGGGAAGAGACTTCGACGAAGGAAGACGTTCGTATTTTTAGCAACGTATTTACATTCTTGCCTTCTCAAGGGCGAGCCTCCGTTCGTGCTTCTGCCCGGAAACACGATATTCTGCTAGCGAGTAAGAAGTCCCGAGTTTGAGATCGGCCATGAGTCAATTCTCTCTCTCTCTCTCTCTCTCTCTCTCTCTCTCTCTCTCTCTCTCTCTCTCCTTGTTCTACTCATCAAGAAAAAAAAAATGTTAAGGAACCTCACGAATTTTAGCGATCCATGGAAGAAGATCTTATCGATGGATACGCATCTTCTTTTCTACAGAGTAGAGTGAGGACCGATGGACGTTCAAAGAGAGTTGATCCAAGAGGATAAATCCCACAGGATTACATCCCTTTTCGGTGCCGAAGGGAACTATCTGACGGTAAATCTTGACGAGCTTGAGGAAGAAAAGAGATAGTAGTAATAGTAGTTGACAGTTGTGGTAGTTGAAGTAGAGAGAACGAGAGAGATAGACCATGGATTGGTTGATGGATTATTCGAAACGCATCTTTGACATTACCGTAAAGACGTGGCCAGACGTGGCGATGGATCGTAGAGAGACAGAAAACGTTTCTTGCTATCCCGTCCTCCTTCGCCATCTTCTTCTTTTTTTTCTCTTATTTCTATCCTCCATTATTGTTCAATGTTCTAGGGTAAAAACTAACCATTTTTTTTTTCTATAACTTTCTCTTTTTTGTTTTGCGTTAATTTTAATTCGTTCGTATGACTTTATTAATCGGAACGAGCAATTAGTTATAGGCATCAACGAGAACGAGATTGATACAAACGATCTATGGATCATTCTTCGTAGATGTCTGTCCTTTGAAGAACAACTTTTTTTTTTCTTCACAGATCTTCGAAACGTATCTTTTTATCCGGCTTTAATAACGAAGGCAAGGCTTTTCGAATATAAACGTATGTATATGTGTATACGGGTAACCAATCGATTTTATTACTCTCGATTTCCTATGAAACTCGATCACGGTGAGAAACAAACGACATCCGACGGCCGATTTAACAAAGAGCGTATAAATAAATCTCAACGGAATTTCTAGTCGAGTTTCCTTTCAAATTTTTTCGATATGAAAAGAAACGATTACGAAGAAGCTTTGTGCTTTTTCCTTGGAAGCCGTAAATTATAACTTTTTAACGATATTATAACTTATCTAACGATATTATAACTTTTAATGAAAGTCTAGAATAGTTACAAAAAAAAAAAAAAAGATCATTTGAATGGTTCATCTAGCATACGATGTTAGAAATTAGTCTTGGATATTTTTGTTGATCCGTGATCTTACTGACAGCGATAAATACGTTGGTCCATTAAAAAGAAGATGAATAGGGAAAGATGGAAACGAAGGAGGTAACTAAGTTGATCCGAGCATGCGCGTCTCCACGCCCTTCTCCATCTCCGTGTTTCTCTTATCCGTCACTACCGTGCGAATAACCGGATGGCGGATGACCGCGAACGCAAGGTCAACCAGCGTCTACCTTCGTTGGAAGAAAATTTGTCGTTTCTAATGTCATTGGACACGTTCACATTTCTGTTCTGAGATTTCTCTTCTTTTAAATCTAACGTCAAATTAGTTTCCACAAAGCAATATCGTATTAATTAAATAATTTTATTATATTATTTTTACACGGGTCAATAAAAATAACGATTGGAATAGAAAGCCATCAATTTTAAACGCTCAATTGTAAATGCCAATATCTTTGAAGGTACTTGTTTAGGTCCAAATTACAAACCGAAATTTTATGAGTATTTTCTAAACAACACAGATTTTCATTGTTATCGTTAGGTTATAAATTTACTTTTGTATAATTTTTTTTTTTTAATACATATCTTAAATTAGTCAAACCACATGGCATTTCACTTTCTAAACTCTCCCATACCGTTCCAAAGTCTTATTTTTCAAATTCTTAAATAACCACGTGCTTTCTATTTTGCAAAGTAATCGAGTATAATTACGCGAACTTTACATTTTTTTTTTATTACTAAGTAAAATTCTAATTTGATATTACTTGAATTTAAGTATTGCTTCAATCCTTGCGTTAAGTTTCGTGGAATTAAGGTAAATGGGACAGTACAGTTAGGTTGGATCATAATCTTAGAAAAGAATATATCTTTAAAATAGGTTTTTGCTTAGATACCTGAGAAGGTACGGTTAAATGGCATATTTATCCTCCTAGTTGGCAACAGCCAGTTTTCCTTGTCCCTATTGGTTCCTAACGGTACCGGATACCGAAAGAATATCCGTAATAAATCCTTTTATTACCTCTGGTATTGGTCAGTAGTGGACGGTAACATTTGCAACACTTCCTTTTTTCCAACGCACACAGCATGTGCTCCTTACTATATCTTTTGTCAAGAATGATTATGGCTCCAATACATTTGGAAAACTTTTTCTTACAACGTCAACGTAGAAAAAAATGAAGTCCGAATTGACACGTGTTTTTACAATGGGTCTTCAAGATCGAACGTATTTTTTTCCTCTCTCTTTCTCTTTTTTTTTTCCTTTGAAACTCACACGACTTCATTTCCGTCGGGTTTTTTCCTTTTCTTTTGTCTAAACGAATAACAAAAAGATGGATGAAAAAATAAAAGTTGTCGTTTGTCAGTTTCATATAATATCGATATCAATAAAAAGTCTCCTTTACGATTCACTCGATTTCATATTATATAATACAAATGTATATCTTTAATGAAAAGAAAAAAAGTAAATGGGTCGTGCGAGAACATTATGGTTGGTTTGGCCGTTAAGCGAGCACGATCATTATCGGCTGCCGGATCTCAAGGTAATTTTAATCACATGCTTTTACAATCGAACGGGCCACGATACTTGTCTATCTGTCGTCTTTCCGATAATAGTCTTGCCGCCGCCGTCATGGCGACTCACAGCTGTACGTTTCGTCAATGATTTACTTAACGTCCACTTGATATTCATATTTATTTTAGCAGATATCAAAACTACGAGAGTCACACCGTTTGTGTCGTTGTCGCGTTTGCACTTGACTTCGAGTATTACATATGTATGTATACATGTACATCTTAGAAAATTTCATAAATTTTTCGCGCCCTTTACGATGATTACGCGACAAACTTCCGCAAGATGATTTAAACTTATAGTTAAGAGATAAGACTTTCTCTTCATCGACGAAATCAGCTAAGAGATCTTCCTTTTCTCTTTTTCATTCTAACCCAAGCGATGGAGTTCACATTAGAAGCATGATTTCGAGTAGACGACAAGTGGACACTTTCTCGATTTGCCGCTCTGTCAGACTTCTCTTTTTCTCTCGAGTAGTCTGTTTTCGCTTAAGAAGGAAGAAAAAAGCGAATAAGAGAAAGGAAGAGAGAGAGAGAGAAAGAGAGAGACAGAGTGAGAGAGAGAGAGAAAAGAGAAAAAGAGAGGGAGGAGGAGTCTGGTATGGGGTCCATAAAAGTGTCGAGCTACGCCCCAAAGTGTCACTTTAGAACCCCCATCCACTCGGAACTGTGGAAAGAAAGAAGGAAAGAGAGAGAGAGAGAGAGAGAGACAAGGAGACAAAGATAGAAACACATACAGGATAAATAGAGAGAGAGGTAGATAGAAAGAGATAGATAGATAGATAGACAGATAGATAGATAGACAGAGAGAGAGAGAATATACGAGGAGAAAGAAATAAAAAGAGAAAGGCCACAAGCCATCGTTTCCTTTTTTCCTCTCTTCCTTTTTTTCTCTTTTTTCGTTGTTTCTCCTCGAAGTAGAGCCACATGTCGTCTCGTAAATCTCGAAATAATCGCTAGCAGGTCCATTGAGACTCGATGACGCTCTTCTCATTGAGAGAAGGGGAGATATTAATCAGGTAGAGAGAAAGAGGCCCTAGGATTGCGAGCTTACCATTGTAGAAAAGATTCCCTGTATTAAAAATACTTAGAAAAGGAGTTTCAAAATTTCGCAACGATCCGGCACAGTGGAACCGACAAAAGAGAGTATCGTGGTCAAAACTCTCTCTTTTTGTCCTTCTTTCTATCTCGAAATGTGTTTTAAGAGACAGGATGAGAACTGTTTAAGACTCAAAGGAGTATGGAAAAGCCGTGCGAGGCAATCTCTCGAAACGATCGTAGCGGCAAATTTATCGCGAGTTTTACTACGATGCCTCCGATAAAGTCACCTTCTTTACGCAACCGTCTATGGTTACTCTTTAATGATTTTTGAATCGCTCATCGGAGTTAAGGGTTTTTAAATTATTCATTTTTACCGTGACTCATTTAACGACGTTATCTCAGCGAGTGAAGAAATAGAGACAGAGAAAGAGAAACAGAGAGAGAGAGAGAGAGAGAGAGAGAGAGAGAGAGAGAGACAGAGAGAGAATCCATTTAAGGTTTAGAGGTCATACGAGAATACCGATGATTTGTTTTTTCATAAAAAGCTTCTCATCTAATTAATTCGTAACTATTCGGATTCAAAGATGCTATTAGAATAAACCAAAGAAAAATAATATTTAAACTAAAAAATATTTGGATATTCGATTGAATTTTACTTCTTCTAAACTGATTCTAGATCGATAGGACTCGTAAAGACTGAGATTGATCTAATTCTAAGATGATTACGTATAAAAGAAATAAAGTAAATGTTTTCTCTGTCTCTCTACCTCTTTCGTGATTCCAAGATAAATATATCTTTTCTTATCTCTCGTCTTTACCTTCCTTTCTTTTCTATTGCAATACGTAAGTACGTACATATATCGAAAAACGTTGATATGTCTTCATTAAGATCCCGTTCTATCTCTCTATTAAATCGTTTTACACAGTTTACTCACTATCTCAGTATCACCGAGCACAGGTAGTGAGGAATGCTCATAGCTTGAGATAGTCGATGATAAGCTGATTAAACAGTTCGTAGGAATTTCGGGGGTTCTTGACACCTATCTTATCGTCTCGATAGTCTTCTCTGCCTGAAAAGATCGTTCTTCTTTTTCTTTTTTTTTTTCTTCGAACAATCGAAATTTTATTTATTTATTTTTATCTTTTTCTTTTCTTTTTTTTTTTTTTTACAGACTCAGAAGTTCGAACTTCAAATCAAAGGCATCCTTCTCGACGAATAAATTAAGTTTGAAAAAAAGGCTTCTTCTTGTTCTTTTTTCTTTTTTTTTTTCATGTAGAATCGAATAACCAACTTAGTCTTGGAAAGATTTACTTTATTACGTGCACAGGGTGTTACGTCTTTATCTTTTTTCTTTTTTTCTTCTTTCATTCTCTCTCGGCGTTGACCTTCGTTCTATTAAATCATAAATTGCTTCAGAGACGCCAGCATCCAGTGGCCAAGGTTTCTTGCTATTTCATCGAGCGATCTGTACACGCTTTGATGCCGACGGACATCTTTCGAAGGAATAGGAGGAAAGGTCGACGTCCTTATCGTTGAGGGTGAGAAAAAATGCGATCCTGAGAAGCACTTTCTAGAGGGTGCATTGGAAAGTCTAAGAAAAATTGTTTCTTTACGATCTTACGTCATAAATATTCCTCCGATTTCAAAAATAAACGTCAGACAGAGTAAAGAAGAACATAGAAGTGACCATTTGTTGGAAAAGCTGGGAAGAGAATACTTAAGTGGATAGGATTACACGAAGCAATGATGTAAAACTTATTTCCCTCTTTTGAACGTTTATGACACTTAATATTTTCACCGACAGCGAACATAAATACAATATGTCTTGTTGATTTTAATGCTAATGCATAAAATGTTATTTCTAGGACGTTAAAGAATACGATATAAAAGCAAACACGCATTTAACACTACTTGATACGACGTTGTATACCAATCGTTAAAGATCGAAACATTTTTTGATATCTATTGCGAATATTTAACAACTATGTTATATTCTATTTCTGTTTCTTTACATTATTACGTTTCTTTAGTAATTATGTAAGTCATATTTATGTTAGCTATCTTATCTTCTTTTATTGCGATCATGTAAGTTTTATGTGTAATAATAAATCGAACTGATTAAAAGTTGATCAACTAGTTTGTTTCTTATCATCATCTCAACGATCTGTCAAATAAAAATTAGGAACGTTCACTTAATTCGTCTTAATCGTTGAAATTTGATCGTTGAATCTTTAATAGTCCACAATGATCGAGTGTCTTTTTCTTGATACCTTGAGAATATTTCACGTGACCGGAGCAAGGTATGATAACGAAATGAGGCCAATGGTCGAACTCGATCTCATTTTCTTTCGTTATCGTCGTTATACGAAGCTAAGCAATGTCTAATATTACTATAATTTAGGTACTGTTAAAAAGTGACATTAGATAACAACCACTCTCGATCTCGAAACTTTTATCGCTCTTAATGTAAAATTATTCGGTAGTCCTGGTCTCGATAACGTTTGCGAAGGTTACATCTCATACGTCTTTATGAATATATGGATTTTGTCAACCGAATGAAGGATTAAAATCGTATATTTTACTTATATATGTTATCGATAATATCGATGTGTAAAGAAATGAAAATTAACTGCTTCGAGCTCGATCATTCGATGAAATAATATTTTTGTGATTTTTCACAAATGAAAAATCGCTTGCAGATATGGATAAGTATCGAATTTGATCGATACGCGAAAGAATTTTTTGCGTCTAACCTCGGAATCATGGCGCCTGCTTATCGGTCATGAAAGATTGAAATTGATAGTACACTCACACTGTAATATCGCTTCTATATAAGTTTCGATTCGTGTTAAAAAAAAAAAAGAAAAAAAAAAGGAAACAAAAAAGGAAACAAAAAAGACAGCACGATCCTATAAAGTAGCTCAATGATATCTACCATCTTTTTAAATTATTACGTTTTTCTTGAGCGCGCGATACGATTAATTGTGAAATCATCTTATTAAAATTAGAGATTTCTTTTATCGGTAGCGAGAGTCAAGAGTCGCGCGAACTTTAACAATTTCAGTACGATTTAAATTTTAGAAAGAATCATGCGCTTGCGATAAGAGAGAAACGTAAATTCGATAGATAAATCGTCGGAGGCATTCGTATTCATATTTAATTGTGCTGAGATTTGAAATTAAATACCTCGAGAAATCGTCTACATTGCATGTACGTTAAAATGGAAATTAATTAGTGATCGATGTTTTCTCATTGTTTCTTCCTAGAATTCGTTGTTTATTTTTCGTATTCTCTGCTATCGAGTTAATAGATGTTGATAGAGCCATCGTACGGTCAAGAATTATCGCGTGTTCATGACCGTCGTGATCGATAAAAAAGTCGACGATAAAAAGCAAATCGTGAATTCACCACGAAAGTGTTTTGCGGAAGTCCTGAAGAAATGCGTGCAATCAGAAGTTAATTGGAAACCATCACCTGTCACTTTAATGACCTCGTGTCTTCGCCAGCCAAAGTCTGCGAACCTCAAAAGCTTATGAAGTTACCAAAGCGAAGAGAAAATACAAATCGCCGTAATTAGTCGCGGTAATTAGCTAAGGTAGAAATTTTTTCACGAAATTAACAATCCTGAAATTGTTAGACAAGAAAATTTTCTTAACAAAGATAATACTCATGATTGTTATATATATCATCTTTATATGATATATGATATTTAAGTTTAGAAAAAGGATCCTTTTTAATTGGAAAATAATGCGATTGATATTTTCAATTAAAAATATTATTGGTTTCCAAGATCTCGTTAAAACGTATGCCTTAATTACCAGCTCAGAGGCTATGGCGGTCAGCAAATGAAAATAAATGGATCCAAAACAAGCAGAAGTCCGGCTGGTTTTACGTCCGAATAAGGACAACGGAAATTCCGCACAAAGGAATTCTACCTGGCTTGGAATTTCGAGAGGGCGTAGTAGAACCGTACAATATGAAACCAGGTTCGAACAGTTTTAATAATACTCTACCATCGTATTGTTTCGATTTACAAACGAAGATCGTTCCGGACAACGTGCGAATGAATTTAATCGGCATAATTAAGCTTATAAACTTGTTTACGACACCGGGATAAACTTTCAGATATTTATCTACTGGAAAGTCTACAATCTTTACATACAGACGTAAACTATAAATAAACCTCAAGTACATATAATAAATATAAAATGAAATCAAAATGACTTGAGTTACTAGAAATGAAAAGTAAATAGAATCCTCCTTTTGTCTTCAATTTTAATTGGGATTCAAATTTTTTTTATCAGATTTCCTTTTCCTTTTAATAAAAATAAATGAAAAAGAAAAAAAAGAAAATTAAAGAAAAGAAAAAAAGAAAAGTAAATAAAAAACAAAAAGACGAAATTAGTTGTTTCAAAAGTCAAATGCAGTTTCATAATTAGATTCATATGACAAAATGTGCAACGATATCTTTATTCCGGTCAGGAAGGTTGCGTGGGTGGATGTACGAGGATAGGAAGAAAGTGACTAGAAAAAATAAAGGTTAGCAGCGCGGAGGCCGCGTAAAAAAAAAAAATAAGAAAAGAAAGAAAAAAAAAAGAAAGAAAAGGGAAAAAAGGGGAAAAAAAACGAAAATAAGGAATAAAATATAGGAGAGAAAAGAAAGCGCAACCGAGCGCGACCTGTGCGCGCACTTTATAACGAGGGGCGCGCCTAAAAACGACGGCGCGTTACTTACGCCGTAATTAGGGGCCTTTATTAATTAGCCAATTAAGTCCGCAGCGATCTTGATCTTCGGCGCATCCTGCCGCGCTTCGTTAAAGGACATGATTCGCGCGAGCACACCAAGCGTAGGAATGGTATATCAAAGGAAAGAAGTAGGAGAAAGAGGAGGTCGAAGAGGAGGAGCTTTTCAAACATTTCGAGTTGGTTCAAGGTCGATTCTATCAAGTTGGCGATGTCGACCCTGCTATTATGGTTTCTGATAGAGTGATCCTGCAATATCCGTACTTTCTTTTCATTTTTATTCCTCTTCCTTTTTATTTTTATTTTATTCTGTATGTATACAAATAACCCTCGTATAACACGAAAATCCGTAATCCGTGTTACATCGATGGCGTGCTATATGAGAGGAAAACATTATTATTTAATTAATACCAGAAAGTAATGTATTTACATACAAAATTTGATATTCCGTTTTAACATTAAGGAATCAGAAAACGCTCATGTTTTAAAGATTTTTTCATCATTTGCAAAATTCATTACAAGCTTTTAAAATTAAATTGATATAAATAAGAATTTGATTCTGTTTTTCTTTTCGTAATATCTCTGTTGAAAATAATAATACAAATAAAATATATATGTATATACATACATACATATATATTTATAATATTAATACAACAAATAGTATTTGTAATCAAACAGTGTTACATGAGAGGAAAACATTATTATTTAATGAATACTAGAAAGTAACTTAGATAATTTGATATTCAGTTTCAAGAAATAAGAAAAAAAGTCATTTTAAAGATTTTCTCATAATTTGCAAAATCCATAACAAACTTTCAATATTAAAACAAACATGAGTAACCATTTGATTTTGCTTTTTTTATATTTCTGTTTAAAATATTAATAAAAATCGAATGATTTATATATAATTTTAATACAACAAATTAAAAAGAAAAATATACACAAATATTAAAGTTTATTAATCTTCATTTTCATTGTCATTTATTCTATCAAAT